>NC_060124.1:367161437-367464467 GCF_021461395.2 Schistocerca americana | reverse complement strand
TGAGGTCATCAGTCCCCTATAACTTAGAACTACTTAAACCTAACTAACCTAAGGGCATCACACACATCCATGCCCGAGGCAGGATTCGAACCTGCGACCGTAGCGATCGCGCGGTTCGAGACCGTAGCGCCTAGAACCGCTCGGCCACTCCGGCCAGCAAACACCAATCAACAACAGAAAAGAAGTGCCATTCAGTATCCGGGGTGGGCCACGAGACAGTTGTCGTCTTTCAAATGGTTCAAATGGCTCTCAGCACTATGGGACTTAACATCTATGGTCATCAGTCCCCTAGAACTTAGAACTACTTAAACCTAACTACCTAAGGACATCACACAACACCTAGTCATCACGAGGCAGAGAAAATCCCTGACCCCGCCGGGAATCGAACCCGGCAACCCGGGTGTGGGCGTTGTCTTTAGAGTTTGTTTCTAGCATAGTGGTAGTCAGTAATGAACTTGACTAGTGCGTAGTAGCCATAAGTCAGTTGACAATGGCAGTTTGTGGTAATGTCGTTTGTTGTCTCCTGTGAAACAACGAATAGAATATTAACTACAGAACGGTGTGTATATGTTATGTATACGCGGTTGAAACATGACCATATTTATAGTAATGTTTGTGATTATTTCATTGTACGTTCTCCTAACATCCAACCTCCACCCCGACAAGGTTAAATTTATGATTTGAAGAGAACGGGTCTGTAATGGAGCTTCCACGCTAAGGTAGACCGAAGTCTGTTACTACAGATGAGAATTTTAATGTCATCGCGCGATGTTTTGTACAGTCACCAACTAAATCAGAAAGAAAAGCGTCCAAAGTGTATGGAGTAGGAAGAACAAGTCTACAAAGGATTCATAAAAAGTTGAAATTGAGACTGTGTAGGGCTACTTTACTTCTGTCCTCAATGAAGATTATCCGGACAGTCGTATGTAATTATAGAAGCTCTACACAATCTGACAAAATCACTATCCCAAGCTTTACAATAACGTTCTCTGGAACGACGAAGCGACTTTTAAGCTGAGTGCCAGAGTGATCAGACACAACTGTGTCTACTGGGATTCTATGAACTCTCCTGGCGTCAGTGCATGGATAAGGAGTTTCTCCAGTAGCCAATCGTACCTTTTTTTTCTTTTTTTAACGATAGTGTCAGTATTGTAAATTACCTACATATGCTTCTAGAAGTATTACTAAAAGGAAAAAAACTCCACTTATTGAAAATCTGCATCCGGTAAAGAAAAGCTGTTATGGTAAGAAGATGGAGCAGCCCCGCATTATGACATTATTGAGTGTGATTGTCTCAGTGGAAACTTGAGAGATTGCAGGGCACTCTCACTTCTGATTTGGTGTTATGTCACTTCATGCTCCTAGGGAACAAGATCTTTATTGCACTGTTGACTTGATACATCATGATGATGGTGGGCAGTAGTTAATGCTCTTGCTTGCATGCTCTAGGGAAGGAGTAAGGGTAAGCTTTACCTGCGTTCAAAGGAATAGGGTGCCGATTTAAACGACTGCAGTAAAAGCACGTGGCGATGGTGGACCGAAGGAAGCGAGTTTCTTCTGCGGAACCTGGGGGAGACATATCCAGACGCCCGAGTTCCACGGTCTCCTTGTGCAGACACGTTGGTTGGCGCCAGTCGGGAGGCAGCCACGTCCAGGTAGAATGACTAGCGCTGAGAAGTCGTCACTACAATGGCCAATGCATTGTAGAGCGGCAATAAAGCAGAGGATGGGCCCTTGTTAGGCAGGAAGCCGACAAAACAACAATGAGTGTTCTGCGAATTTCCGTGGGACAGGGCCACTGGCGCCCAAACGTCCAGACTCTGTTACAAAACATATTTTTGAAAGAACGAGGCTTTTAGGGAGTTTGTGGCCATTCTTTGGAAACTTTGAAATGGATGCAACAGGGGAAATAACAAGCTTTTATGGAGGGCAGTAGTTCCATCCTGGTCATGCTGTTAGCAAAAGACATGGTGTAGCCACGTGGGAAAGAGTCTGCGAAGCTGAATCTTTTTTCCTTTTCTCCCAACTAATTATTAAGTCTCTGATTGGTCAAATCGGTGTATCCAGAGCAAGGGGTGCTCTCCGATCTTCGAACGCCGTGCGCCAGCTCGTGATTGGCTTGTGCTAAAGTGGGGGAATTCTAAGAGGTAAAATGTGCTTTGCTACCAAGCTGAGCAGGAAAGCAGGCAGTGAGAGAACACTCTTGTACTGGCGCTTTGCTAGTAAAGAACTGCAGGTCCCTACCTAAATGGTGAGACTTGTGTCCTTTAAGTGTGCCACTTAGAGCGTGTGCCAGTCACCTTCTGAACCATGAGAGGTACTGCTTCTAGCATCACACACATAACGAGTGATGTGTGGGTGTACTTATTTGTCTTAAGTCAGCCGTCTAAACATTTGACATATTCCGTCATACATAGTCATGGCACGGAGTCAAATTGGTTTGGCAGACCAGCAAACGGGCTCACCTGCACACTGGAATCCACCGGGGTTTCAGAGGCTCATAGGAAAGTAAGCCTACCAAACGCAAGACCGCGTACTCGCAGCTTTCGGGCGCGCGCTATTAATAACAGATTGTGGCCATTCATGACTTCAGTCGCCAAACGCATCGAGGTGTGCCGCTCTGACCACCAGGAGGGTAAAGTACACTCCTGGAAATTGAAATAAGAACACCGTGAATTCATTGTCCCAGGAAGGGGAAACTTTATTGACACATTCCTGGGGTCAGATACATCACATGATCACACTGACAGAACCACAGGCACATAGACACAGGCAACAGAGCATGCACAATGTCGGCACTAGTACAGTGTATATCCACCTTTCGCAGCAATGCAGGCTGCTATTCTCCCATGGAGACGATCGTAGAGATGCTGGATGTAGTCCTGTGGAACGGCTTGCCATGCCATTTCCAACTGGCGCCTCAGTTGGACCAGCGTTCGTGCTGGACGTGCAGACCGCGTGAGACGACGCTTCATCCAGTCCCAAACATGCTCAATGGGGGACAGATCCGGAGATCTTGCTGGCCAGGGTAGTTGACTTACACCTTCTAGAGCACGTTGGGTGGCACGGGATACATGCGGACGTGCATTGTCCCGTTGGAACAGCAAGTTCCCTTGCCGGTCTAGGAATGGTAGAACGATGGGTTCGATGACGGTTTGGATGTACCGTGCACTATTCAGTGTCCTCTCGACGATCACCAGTGGTGTACGGCCAGTGTAGGAGATCGCTCCCCACACCATGATGCCGGGTGTTGGCCCTGTGTGCCTCGGTCGTATGCAGTCCTGATTGTGGCGCTCACCTGCACGGCGCCAAACACGCATACGACCATCATTGGCACCAAGGCAGAAGCGACTCTCATCGCTGAAGACGACACGTCTCCATTCGTCCCTCCATTCACGCCTGTCGCGACACCACTGGAGGCGGGCTGCACGATGTTGGGGCGTGAGCGGAAGACGGCCTAACGGTGTGCGGGACCGTAGCCCAGCTTCATGGAGACGGTTGCGAATGGTCCTCGCCGATACCCCAGGAGCAACAGTGTCCCTAATTTGCTGGGAAGTGGCGGTGCGGTCCCCTACGGCACTGCGTAGGATCCTACGGTCTTGGCGTGCATCCGTGCGCCGCTGCGGTCCGGTCCCAGGTCGACGGGCACGTGCACCTTCCGCCGACCACTGGCGACAACATCGATGTACTGTGGAGACCTCACGCCCCACGTGTTGAGCAATTCGGCGGTACGTCCACCCGGCCTCCCGCATGCCCACTATACGCCCTCGCTCAAAGTCCGTCAACTGCACATACGGTTCACGTCCACGCTGTCGCGGCATGCTATCAGCGTTAAAGACTGCGATGGAGCTCCGTATGCCACGGCAAACTGGCTGACACTGACGGCGGCGGTGCACAAATGCTGCGCAGCTAGCTCCATTCGACGGCCAATACCGTGGTTCCTGGTGTGCCCGCTGTGCCGTGCGTGTGATCATTGCTTGTACAGCCCTCTCGCAGTGTCCGGAGCAAGTATGGTGGGTCTGACACACCGGTGTCAATGTGCTCTTTTTTCCATTGCCAGGAGTGTATTTGCTGCTACGGCGTAGGGCTCCAATATGTCTCAGCACTCTTTTCTTTCTAACCATAGTTTCCTTCTTGGAATGGTAAAATATAGATGCTTGATGGTGGCGTAGTTTTGTGCCATAACTCGGATTCACGTGTATGAAGTCAGATAAAGCGATTAGTGTTCCGGTTAGCGTCGTGTGTCGATCCCCAGCTGATCACTTTGTCCACCATAGACCCCATGTTAGTGAAAACGTTTGTCAAATAAAAATGTTTGTGTGACGTTTCTTTATTCATTTTTGTTGTCTTGTGTTGTTAAGAACGAATATTGTCCTTTCGATCACAACTTCTCCCTGAGTTCTGATTAACAGTAACTTCCTATTTCATTATTAAAGTCTAGATTTGAAACGTTAGTAGAAGGCTTTCAAACTGATAATTGGATTGGCAGACAAGGTATTGCTGAATGGCATCCACGACCATCAGATATCACACCTATGGACTTTTCAGTCTGGGGTACACAAAAAAACTGTTCAATCTGTCAGCATTCGGTATAGTCAGCATTTGAACGAACGAGTCCTATTTGAATCAGAAAACCCATAATCCCGGAAGGTATGCGACATAATTTGTAAACCAGCGCTGAAAAGGTGTGATGTTTACTTAGAACCAGACGGAAACCACTTTCAGCATCTTTTGTAGGTTGATGGAGCTCTACGTGTATTGTGCGAGCCACGCGGAGTGGCTGTGCGGCTAGAGGCGTCATGGCACGGATTGCGAGGCCTCTCCCGTCGGAGGTTTGGGTTCTCCCTCGGGCATGATTGGGTGTGTTGTTCTTAGCATAAGCTAGTGTAAGGTAGTTTAAATAGTGTGTAAGTCTAGGGACCGATCACCTCAGCAGTTTGGTACCTCAGGAATTCACATACATTTGAACATTTTTTATATTGCGCTGATAATAAATCTGTAATTTCATTTGTTTAGTTTTATAGCACCAAACGAATCTTTGACAACCGGCTTATGGTCCACACTGTAGTAAGGAATTGTGGGACCAGAAAGAGATGTTGTCCAATTATTATTGTTCTGGTCTTGAATTTGAAGACTGATCTGATGCAGCTCTCCCTCTACAACTTTACACCCTCCCCCCACACTTCTGTCCATTACCAAACTACATACTGCTTGACGCCTCAGATTATGCCCCATGAAACTGTTCCTCCTTTTAGTCATTTCTAAAAGATCTCTCAGATTCCACTGAGGAACTCTCCTCTAAATCTTCAGCTTCTTTTGTAGAACCACACTTAAGAAATTTCTATTCTCTTTTTTTCTGTGCTGTTTAACGTTCACATTTTAGTTCCATGTAAAGATATGTTACACACAAGTACTTTCATAAAAGAGCAGAAAAAACAGTATCGGTTTCACAATATAGGTTTATTTTATCTTCGCATATGACGCGTTTCGCCTGTTCTAGACGTCGACAAAATCTGGGAAAACTACAACCTGGTATATGTGTAAATCGCTGTTGTAGGCAATAATAAATGAATAAATTAAAAATAACAAGAGGAATACATACACCGATAGGACTATGGAGCACAGGGCCAAATTTGTGTTTCAGGGGGTGGTGAGGGGTATAAATTTCAACTCATGAAATATTGCACCACAACTGAGCTTACTGATTAAAATTCTTGCTTATCGTAACCGAGGCGTCGAACGTAATTAAGAGACTCATAGAAGTGGGAGATAACAGCCAGATAGTCACAGTCAATGATTCATTACATCGCCTAGAAGCAACACGAAAAAGGTAATGACAACAGGAAAAAGGAGAGTACTCAAATGGTTCAAATGGCTCTAAGCACTATGGGACTTAACATCTGAGGTCATCAGTCCCCTAGACTTGGAACTACTTAAACCTGACTAACCTAAGGACATCACACACATCCAAGCCCGAGGCAGAATTCGGACCTGCAACCGTAGTAGCAGTGCGGTTTCGGACTGAAGCTCCTAGAACCGCTCGGCCACAGCGGCCGGCTAAGAAAGCTCCTAAAGTGTGCAAGAGGTACCTAACTTAGGCATCTAGGCATATTCAGTGAGCAGAAAAAACTCACGAGTGAAAATAGATTCATATAATGGCTAGGCTAATACACATTAGGCAAATGACTGCGCACTAACGACGATAAAGAAACAGTTAAAAAATTTTTATTAAAAATATGACGCAACGAAGCGAGAATCAACGCTAAATCACAAAACTGCAACCATGATAACTTAACCATGAAGAAAGTTCCCCTTGAACACAAATATGATCTGTTTACAATACTGTGAGCACGTGCAGTCATGGAGGCATCTAGACTGCCAAGTAAGCGTCAAAGCTCCGTGGAGCCATAGTGAGAAAGGGTTCACAAGGTGACACACTAAAACGTAACTGATTGCAAAGGCTTAAATAAAATAATCAATAACTTATATAGTTTGCAACCATCATTTAGAGACACGCATTATATCAAAAAAGTCTAATGTTTCGGAAAGGCTTGTTGATTTATTAGATTCGGAAATTTGAAAAAGATGCGCTTTCAAACTCTTCCAATAAAATGCCTTGTTTGTCCATGTGAAGGATTTTAAGGTTTTATAAATCTGTGGGTCGGTGGTCGAGGGCCGGTGCTGGGCAAAGGGCGAAAATTTTTCCACCTGACCTTTCCTTGTCAGTGGATGCTCGCTAAACACAACAGCGGAACATCTCCCTGTTTGATCGATATATTCGGTGGAACATTCTGTACACCTAATATTACCTAGAGAATAAATTCCTGATAGGTCGCTCGTTGTGGTAGAGCCCTTGGAAAAAACAACGTGAACGTCACTGTGCCGAAGTAGCTTAGCAGATGGTTTGAAAACGACCCCAAGAAATGGATGGCCACGCGTGTGCTTTCACTCACCGCGGATGTAAGCGAAGAATTAATAGTGGAGACTACAACGCTTTTTTCGTTCATTATATTAACGTTTCACCAGCGATGGACTGTAGCCACTTTTGTGTGCTACAAAGCGCAGTTTGTCTAATTATTTATTGATATCACCATTCGAGAGAGGGAGTTCACACATTCCTGTTATCGCTGCTCTAAAACAGCTGAGTTTATAGATCCTCGGGTGATTGGAGGACTGCACTGTTGAAACACTTTCTGAAAATATCGTAGATAATTTTACCGCCATTCAGTCTCAGAGAGTGATGAAGATAATTTAAGATTTCATCTTGTTCCATTATTTCGTGGATGAGGATTAACCTAGGGTGCAACTGATTAAACTCCTCAGTCTCTTCGCGAGCGCTTTTGAAAATGATCAAAATATCATCCACATACCTCTTTGGCAGGATGATTTTTTTCCTTAATGGGGGATTTTCGTTTACAATATTCAGATTCAACAGATGCATCTGCCAAGAAACCGAAGCGATAACTACCCATCGCGAGGCCGTTAAGAGAAAAGTAATTTTGGAAAATTGATATTTCCAAAAGGCCAATGACCTCGACTTCCTCTACTAAGAAAGATTCTTTTGCAATCAAGGATTTAGGTATAATTACAATGGTTTCGGCCACAGATACATTTGTGTACAGGTTTTTGATATCTAGGGGGAGAGTAGAAAACAACTTTCAGGCAGACAAGTGCTTTCTTGGCAGGAAACTGTTTCCTATTAATTGTTGAATAATCCGCCTCAAAGGTGGCATTCTCTTTTAATGTTCTTCAGATTTTACGAGTATCTCAAAAACGTTTTTTGCTGTTGCTAGCCTGCGTCCTCTGTACTTTCGTCATCGTTAGTTGTTTTGTTACCCAGAAATCAGAACTCCTCTACTATACTTTGTTCATCGCATCAGTAAAACTGTTGTGACCAAACACAAACGCCATTTTTGGTCATCAGATGTAGCAGAGGCACGCTGATGTTCTTCATGGTCTTGGAAGTAGGTCCTGCTTATCTATTAGATATCTTATTACTGTGTTACTCTGAGCGAAACTTTAAGATGTTCTAATGTATTTATAGCCATCAATGTTTATCTTAGTCATTTTTTTAGTTACGCATTTTTTATCTCAAAAATGGTGTTCTGCCTCATTCTCTGTAAACGCAGTTGTGCACTGATTGCCGCACTGTTAATACGTGCTGTGAAATTGGCTGACGCAGCTTCCTGCAACGTAATGAAACATGCGCGTCGAGCATCGTTAAAAAGTGACGACAAAGTGATGTTCTCAACGTTTTTCACAAGTCTACATAGGAAACGGTTTTTCCAAGCTACTTTATGTGCTATAGTTAAGACATTTGTGTAAACGAGATGCATGGGGAACACGTAACATTGAAGGATGGTATGGATTGCTGGTTCGAATCTCACTTTGGTCTTTTTTCGTTTTTTTGCTTTCTGTTCAACTACGTATATTATTTAACTACAAAATTCGTTAAATATGTGCTAATTAAAACATATTTTTATGAAAAATGCAAGTCTTCTTGTTTCTAATTACATATCAAAGCAAAATTCTAGTCTTCATTGTAAACAAAAATTCTTAATTACCGATATTTTATAAAAGATTGTTCAAAAAATAAAAATTAAGTTTTTGGAACAAAAATTAAGACTCAGATACATATTATTTCCTTTTATTTGGACTAAGTCAGTTGTTTTATACCAGAGATGTGGTCTTATTCGAGCCAGAGTGATAGCGTCGTAGAAACATAAAGCAACTGTCACGGCACCGAGGACATCCTACAAATGTTACAGTTGCCACTGCAATCTGAACCAAACTGAATTGACAGAGTCAAATTACGGCATTTTTCGGGGGAAATAACAAGCATTTAAGCTGGCAAACGTACTGGAACTAATGCGCGAAACTTTGTGATACGTCACTGGCGAACGCTGTCGGGATGCAGAACAGCACGTCGTAACAGATGAGGAGTAAGTGAATGGCTTCGTGGGTTATCAGCACAACAGATTGTTAAGGAGAAAGTAAGAGTTCTGCTATTTTAGAAGTCAGTAGATTTGGTTTACCAGATGTTTCTTGTTGTGAGCGGACGCAAGGAGAATTGGCCACTCTTCGGGGGCAGGTGGAGGCTTTGTCTGTTAGGCTCATCGAGCTCGAGGTGCAGGCGTCGGCTCGTAGTGGCGTTGGGGCAACTGTGGTGAGACCTATGCCTACTTCGGTGGCCTTGGAATCACATGGAACCCCTGATGTCGCTGCGTCTTCCGGCAGTGAGCATCTGACCGGTCAGCCATCACTCCAGGGTGAATGGCGGACAGTGGTGGGCTCGCGCGTGCCTGGCCGAAAGGCGAAGGTGGGATCTGGCCGCGTGGCAGCTGCCTTACCCCTTTCCAACAGGTACGGGGTGCTTCCTAGTGGTGATGACATCGTTTCCGAGCCACCACAGGATGCCTCGCCTGTTGGGCCAGTGGCCGATTCTCCGGCAAGGTCCCGACAGTCACAGAGGGCGGGCCTATTAGTTATAGGGAGCTCCAACGTTAGGCGGGTTATGGAGCCCCTCAGGAAAATAGCGGGTAGGTCGGGGAAGAATGCCAGTGTGCACTCGGTGTGCTTGCCGGGGGGTCTCGTCCGTAATGTGGAGGAGGCCCTTCCAGCAGCTATTGAACGCACTGGGTGTGACCGGCTGCAGATAGTAGCACATGTCGGAACGAATGACGCCTGCCGCTTGGGTTCTGAGGCCATCCTTGGTTCCTTCCGGCGGCTGGCTGATTTGGTGAAGACAACCAGCATCGCACGCGGAGTGCAAGCTGAGCTTAACATCTGCAGCATAGTGCCCAGAGTCGATCGCGGTCCTCTGGTTTGGAGCCGTGTGGAGGGTCTAAACCAGAGGCTCAGACGACTCTGCGACTATAATGGTTGCAAATTCATCGACCTCCGTTATTGGGTGGAGAACTGTAGGGCCCCCCTAGACAGGTCAGGCGTGCACTACACACCGGAAGCAGCTACTAGGGTAGCAGAGTACGTGTGGCGTGCACACGGGGGTTTTTTAGGTTAGAGGGACCCCCCCCCCCCCCCCCTTGGGCGAAACGATAAAATACCTGACGGCTTACCAGAGAGGACATTATCATCGTTGATAAAGAACGTCCGTCCTCAGAGACCAAAAACAGGAAAAGTTAACGTAATATTGGTAAACTGCAGGAGTATCCAGGGCAAGGTTCCTGAATTAGTATCTCTTATTGAAGGAAATAGTGCGCATATAGTATTAGGAACGGAAAGTTGGTTAAAACCGGAAGTGAACAGTAACGAAATCCTAGACACAGAATGGAATATATACCGCAAGGATAGGATAAACGCCAATGGTGGAGGAGTATTTATAGCAGTAAAGAATTCAATAATATCCAGTGAAGTTATTAGCGAATGCGAATGTGAAATAATCTGGGTTAAGTTAAGTATCAAAGGTGGGTCAGATATGACAGTCGGATGCTTCTATAGACCACCTGCATCAGCAACCGTAGTAGTTGAGCGCCTCAGAGAGAACCTGCAGAACGTCGCGAAGAAGTTTCGTGATCATACTATTGTAATAGGGGGAGACTTCAATCTACCAGGTATAGAATGGGATAGTCACACAATCAGAACTGGAGCCAGGGACAGAGACTCTTGTGACATTATCCTGACTGCCTTGTCCGAGAATTACTTCGAGCAGATAGTTAGAGAACCAACTCGTGAAGCTAACGTTTTAGACCTCATAGCAACAAATAGACCGGAACTTTTCGACTCCGTGAATGTAGAAGAGGGTATCAGTGATCATAAGTCAGTGGTTGCATCAATGACTACAAGTGTAATAAGAAATGCCAAGGAAGGAAGGAAAATATATTTGCTTAACAAGAGTGATAGGGCACAAATCGCAGAATATCTGAGTGACCACCATCAAACGTTCATTTCTGAGGAAGAGGATGTGGAACAAAAATGGAAAAAATTCAGAAACATCGTCCAGTACGCCTTAGATAAGTTCGTACCGACTAAGGTCCAAAGCGAGGGGAAAGATCCACCGTGGTATAACAATCATGTACGAAAGGTACTACGGAAACAAAGAAAGCTTCATCATAGGTTTAAGAGTAGTCGAATCATAGCTGATAAGGAAAAGCTGAACGAAGCGAAAAAGAGCGTAAAGAGAGCAATGAGAGAAGCATTCAACGAATTCGAACATAAAACATTGGCAAACAATCTAAACAAGAACCCTAAAAAGTTTTGGTCATATGTAAAATCGGTAAGCGGATCTAAATCCCCTATTCAGTCACTCGTTGACCACGATGGCACCGAAACAGAGGACGACCGAAGAAAGGCAGAAATACTGAATTCAGTGTTCCGAAACTGTTTCACTGCGGAAAATCGTAACACGGTCCCTGACTTCAGCCGTCGCACGGACGCCAAAATGGAAAATATTGAAATAAACGAAATCGGAATTGAAAAACAACTGCTATCACTTAGTAGCGGAAAAGCATCCGGACCAGACGAGATACCCTTAAGATTCTACAGTGATTATGCTAAAGAACTTGCCCCCTTTCTATCAGCAATTTATCGTAGATCGCTGGAAGAACGTAAAGTACCTAGCGACTGGAAGAAAGCGCAGGTCGTTCCCATTTTCAAGAAGGGTCATAAATCAGATGCGAATAATTATAGGCCTATTTCGCTTACGTCAATCTGTTGTAGAATAATGGAACATGTTTTGTGTTCTCGCATTATGACGTTCTTAGATAATACAAATCTCCTTCATCATAACCAACATGGATTCCGCAAACAGAGATCATGTGAAACTCAGCTCGCCCTATTTGCCCAAGAAATTCACAGTGCCGTAGACACTGGCGAGCAGATTGATGCCGTATTCCTGGACTTCAGGAAGGCATTTGATACGGTTCCGCACTTACGTTTAGTGAAAAAAATACGAGCTTACGGAATGTCGGACCAGGTTTGTGATTGGATTCAGGATTTCCTAGAAGAAAGAACACAACATGTCATTCTTAACGGTTCAAAATCTGCAGATGTAGAGGTAATTTCGGGAGTACCGCAGGGAAGCGTGATAGGACCTTTATTGTTTACAATATACATAAATGACTTAGTTGACAACATCGGTAGCTCCGTGAGGCTATTTGCAGATGACACGGTTGTCTACAAGAAAGTAGCAACATCAGAAGACTCGTACGTACTCCAGGAGGACCTGCAGAGGATTAATGCATGGTGCGACAGCTGGCAGCTTTCCCTAAACGTAGATAAATGTAATATAATGCGCATACATAGGGGCAGAAATCCATCCCAGTACGATTATGCCATAGGTGGTAAATCATTGGAAGCGGTAACGACCGTAAAATACTTAGGAGTTACTATCCGGAGCGATCTGAAGTGGAATGATCACATAAAACAAATAGTGGGAAAAGCAGGCGCCAGGTTGAGATTCATAGGAAGAATTCTAAGAAAATGTGACTCATCGACGAAAGAAGTAGCTTACAAAACGCTTGTTCGTCCGATTCTTGAGTATTGCTCATCAGTATGGGACCCTTACCAGGTTGGATTAATAGAAGAGATAGACATGATCCAGCGAAAAGCAGCGCGATTCGTCATGGGGACATTTAGTCAGCGCGAGAGCGTTACGGAGATGCTGAACAAGCTCCAGTGGCGGACACTTCAAGAAAGGCGTTACGCAATACGGAGAGGTTTATTATCGAAATTACGAGAGAGCACATTCCGGGAAGAGATGAGCAACATATTACTACCGCCCACATATATCTCGCGTAATGATCACAACGAAAAGATACGAGAAATTAGAGCAAATACGGAGACTTACAAGCAGTCGTTCTTCCCACGCACATTTCGTGAATGGAACAGGGAAGGGGGGATCAGATAGTGGTACAATAAGTACCCTCCGCCACACACCGTAAGGTGGCTCGCGGAGTATAGATGTAGATGTAGATGTAAATATGTCAATTTTGTGGATACGTTGTTATGCCTCTAAACCTCCGAGTTTAAGAACTGAGAGTATCCTCGGATTCGGATATGGAATGAGTCCAGAGATTACCAGACGATTGACTGTAAGTAACATATTCATTGGCTTCAACATTTAACTCTACCATGAAACTATTGTAATACACTTTTGCGTTACACATAGCTCACGCAGAAAAATTACCCTGTGTTTAAGTTAGGAATTTTCAGCACTCTTGTTTGTAATTACGGTACCACGTTAGTTAAGAAAGGGAGCATATTGTGTCTGGTCCTCTAAGAAGCATAATGCCCGAATTTTTCCGTGTAATGTCTCATATTATTCAAAAATTAAATGACATTCAAAGCTATATTGTTCCTTTAAAGTAGGGGTAAGCTATATGGAGAGACGGGTAACATACACCATGTACAAGAGCCAAGAGCGAAAAATAAAAGAGGACGATCAACAACGAAGTGCTCGGATTGAAAAGAGTGTAAGATATGGATGTAGTCTTTCGCCCCTACTGTTCAATTTGTACATCGAAGAAGCAGTCATGAAAATAAAAGAAAGTTTCAGGAGTAGAATTAATATTCAAGATGAAAGAATATCAATGATAGGATTCGCTGATGAGATTGCTATCCTGAGTGAAAGTGAAGAAGAATTATATGATCTGATGAATGGAATGAACATTCTATTGAGTACAGAATATGGACTGAGAATAAATCGAAGAAAGACGAAAGTAATGTGAAGAAGCAGAAATGAGAACAGCGAAAAACTTAACATCAGGATTGATGTCACAAAGTAGATGAAGTTGAGGAATTCTGCTACCTAGGCAGTAAAATAACCTATGATGGACGGAGCAAGGAGGGCATCAAAAGCAGACTAGCACTGGTGAAATGACGTTCCTGACCAACAGAAGTCTACTAGTATAAAGCATAGGCCTCAATTTGAGGAAGAAATTTCTGAGAATGTACGTTTGGAGCACAGCATTGTATGGTAGTGAAACATGCGGGAAAACCAGAACGGACGAATGTTGAAAATTAGCTGGACTCTGCAGAGTCAGACAGGAAAGGAATATGTCAAAAACACTGACAAGGAGAAGGGACAGGATGATAAGACACCTGTTAAGACATCAGAGAATGACTATGATACTAGAGTGAGCTGTAGAAGGCAAAAGCTGTAGAGGAAGACAGAGGCTGGAATACATCCGGCAAATAATTGAGGACGTAGATTGCAAGTGCTGCTGTGAGATGAAGATTCGTGACGGGCTGCATCAAACCAGTCAGAAGACTAAAAGAAAAATAAAATGTTTCTCTGTCGCTCTCTTTTAACGTCTTAACTGCAGCTGAGCTGTTCACATCACTGCTGGTTAGTTGAGCCAGCTGGCTGCCAGTGCTGGCCAAGCTAAATGCCCCAGTGAAGCAGTTATCCAGAATTATCGCTGAGTCGATATGTGCGTAGCGGATAGCATTGAACGTATCCTTATTATCATACTCGAGACAGCTCGGCTGCCGCTCTACGTGGAACGAAATCCAACGAGACCACAGCAAACACTGCAGGAATACAGTAGTGTAATGTTGAGATCAGCTTTATTCTTACGATGAATGCAGTATAGTGAAGCGGAGATTTGAAACTTCATCGCAGATTAAATCTGCGTGCCAAACCGCGACCCGAAGCCGGAACCTTTGCCTTCAGCAAGCACATGCGTTATCGACTCAGGATAGCTCAGTCGGTAGAGAATTTGCCCCCGAAAAGCAAAGGTTCTGGAGTTGAGTTATGCTCCAGAATACAATTTTCATACAACCAGAAGTATCACTCCACAAATGTGTCATTTCTTCTCCCTGGACGGTAATTCGTTTTCCCAACTCCACCGTGGTTTCCTTTATTGCTTGCTCAATGTGCAAACTGAGCAACATGGGGGCTATGCAACAACCCTCCCTCAATCCCTTGTCAACTACCGCGCTTTCCATGACTCGAGTCTACATACCGCGAGTCGTGGTTGCAGCGCAGAGGACTTTATTAGGTGCTCTCTGTCCGTCCTAGCGCAGCCCGCATCACATCAAAAGAGGAAGTTTGCAGAACTAAAGTTGTGCAAGCTCTGAGCCGAAAAGCAATTCCGCATTCGGAAGCGGCGAATAGCACGCCTTTCGGAACGTCTGAACCAAGCTGCATAATGTACGGTATTCTAGACATATAATACGGCCGTTCGTAAATATTGTTGGCTGCTTACTGTCATCAAGCTCGAGCTCAACTGCATCCAAGTCGAGATGGAACCGGTTCAGTACTTTTTTCTTGTCTGCGCTTACGCCATCTATTGTGAAGAACATACATATACTAGTAAAATACTTTATTAACAATGAAAGCGATTACGCAATTCGACTGGAACCGTTATAATGTGATGTACGTAAGTGCAACTGAACAATTTTTCGCAGAAATATAATGTGACGCTTGTAACTTTTGTGCTTAAAAATATTCTATGTGTGTGGTGTAGAGTGTAAAAGCACGAAACTAAGTATTGAAAAACATGTGTTGCGCAGTCGAGTGAACAGTGACGTGTTGCCTGGCGTCACAGTGAATAGTTTTCAACGTCTCAAAAATACGCCACAATGAAACCAATAAAAATTACACGTCGATGAACTACTAAAATTTTGTATGAATAAATTATCCAAATTACTTTAATAAAAGTCAGCTGCTGATTTACATAACTAGCTTCAGAAACGAAACTAAGAATACGAAAAATGTTTCACACACGGATGTATCATACGGTTCACTGACATGTGCTTTGTATAACTTTATGAGTAGAAAATAGCTCTCAAACTGAATGTAAGTTATCTGATCTAATCACTAGCTATCTCTGTAATAACACGGCAGTGTACATATGGTGTAACTGCATGGATCTGAACTATTCTTGCACTTACCTCGGTACAGTAAAGTGGAGCACAGTAAGCAGCAGCGCAGCAAAAACTAAATTAGACTAGTAAGCTGAATATGACATTCAAAAGCTTGTGTACAGCCACTTGTAATGTGGACACAAGCAACATAACATTTCTTGCATGGGAAATATTTTGGGTGATAATATTGTACAAATGACTTTTCTGAAACAATTTTATAGCAAAGAATTACTTTGTAACTTGACTTTCAAGATCGTAAACAATATTGACTTTATAAAAAAATGACTATTTTTTAAACAGGTTATTTATTCAAAAATTTTCCTTCACACAAATGATTAAACTACCCAAAATGATACCTGTGGGTGGAGAACTAACGCCCCTAGCTGTGATCAATCCATGTGATATGTTTCAACCAAATTTCGGAACGACAGTTAATTTTACAACAGAGTGCTAACGGGGTGTAAGTATGCAAAGCTGCATGTTTACCTTCACCCACAATTCTTCACAAAACTCTTTTCAGAATCCATACATGTTCTCATCATCATCTCATTCAATTATTTCCATCAAATCTGTATTCAGTACTTAGCTGCTCAATTCCAGACAGAAATTTCTTGACCATTCTGCTTCCCAACACACCTCGACTAATAATAATGCTCTGTGAGGGCCTACTGGCAGAGATGTTGTAACGACACAACTAGACATCGCGGAACAATATAGCTCTCTCTCTCTATATATATATATATATATATATATATATATATATATATATATATATATATTAGCGATTCTATAATGATCAAGATGACATGCACACCGTACACGCAGCAGGAAGATATTTATTTGTTCTTATTCTTCCTGCTTCTTTCTTCTGATGTTCTCCCACGTTTTCCTCGTGCTGCCATGGGACCAATAGGGATATATTTGGCGACGGTTCTGAGCTATAAGGAAGGGCAAACGCTTATGCTAATATTGTTAAAATTGCATGGAGCAGAAAAACTGAAAGTAGGAAAAACATTAGGTCAGGAATAAAAATGTAAAAGGAAGATAAAAAGATAAACTTTGCAGATGAAATATTCCTACTGGATGGAAGCAAGGAAGAGATAAGGACTAGTTATACAGGTTCAACAACCACACAGAAAAATTAAAGTTTTTTTTAAAAATGATAATAATAAGTTTATTATTCCTTGAAAAGAGCTGTCGTTTACTGAAATGAAACTGTCACTTAGCACTGAATTTGCAAGTAGAGAAATAGAAGAAAGAAGAATTCCACGTTGAGCAGTAAAACCGAGGGAGGAACAATTGAAGAATTAAAGAAAATATTTTATCTAGGAATTAACTATACAAGATGGCCTAAAAGATGAGGGAATCAACAGATGGCTAGGGAAATGTAAATGCTCAGAAAATTACACAAGAAACTGCAAGCATTAGAAACATTCTTCCACAGAACCACGGTAAAATGGAATAATCAGACGACAAACGCTACAGAACCACCTTAATATTAAATGAGCAGATGTAAAACGAAATTTAGAGACACTGGAAAGAAAACTAGTCTAGCCCTTACCAGAAAATGGAATGTGTTAACTGGACACGGGTTGAGGACTTAGGGATAGTTGCCTAGAAACAAGATGGAACAGTAAGGGGGAAAAATGAAAACATAGATATAAGTTAGAGTAATGAATCAGCTTTTAGAAGAAGTTACACATAGTGGGGATGCAGCAAGTCGGAACAATAACTTGTCAAGTATTTATAAAGATAAAGTTAAGAAGTGTATGATTTACTTGTAATTTGCAACCCCTATGAGCAATGATTGCAAAATATTTGAAGTGGAAGGGAGCTGGTTGGGGAGTGGAAAGCTGCTGGGACTACAAAATACAGTATGCTAGAACAGAAATTTATTGATGAAAAATTAAAAATTTTACAATCAAAAAGTACGCAACTAAAAACAAGGGTCGCCCCACATTAGTGGGCCAAAATTAAAATGCAAAATAATTCAGGTACCAAGCAGTTGCTACAAAACTGTTAATCGCCCTACGACGTTGCTCGTTACATCAGTTAACTGCGTCAGCGACTTAAGGCCAAAAATAAGTACCTTTCACGGCAAAGTCAATTGTTATTTAAAGTTTTAAGTAGCTGTATTACAAATGTTCAACAAAGAATTACAGGTTAAGACTAATCAAAAATTATACTTTGTTTATAGTTTGCATTGCAGAGACGGCTAAAGGCCCAATGATAAGTGTCTACCATGGCGAAGCAATTTCAGGTCATACAATGTTGCATACAATTTTCATTAAGGAATATGTTTCCTTGGCCGTAAGACCACTTTACTGGTAACACCGAGCAAACTTAAATGCACAGAATTACACTTCAAGGAACCTTAATAGCATTTACAACAAAAACAGGAGGAACAGAATTAATAAATGGTTCAAATGGCTCTGAGCACTATGGGACTTAACACCTGATATCATCAGTCCCCTAGAACTTAGAACGACTTAAACCTAACTAATCTAAGGACATCACACACATCCATGCCCGAGGCAGGATTCGAACCTGCGACCATAGCGGTCGTGCGGTTCCAGACTGAAGCGCCTAGAACCGCTCGGCCGCACCGGCCGGCTAACAGAATTAATAGCTCAGGCCTATATAACAGCTGTACAGTTAATGAAGGTACTTCAGGATTTACAGAAATTATTAGCTATTTTGGAGAATATTAAGCTTAAACACAGAGAACTTTAAAGAGCAATGACCGAACAAAAGTCAGGTTAAACTTATACTTAAATCCACTTCCAGACAGCGTCACTTAGATTTACTGAAACGTGTTTTAGAAAAAGTCAGTTGCATTAAATCATCTGCAATTAACACATAAAACATCAAAGCAAGCCAAACGCTTAATTTGAGGGTCACATGAAAGTAAACCGTGATCTGCTGTATTTGTGGGCAGCCATTGGTTAATAATGCTGAAACACCATCTAGAGATGACTGCCATCTAACTGGCAAATTCTATGCTGCTGCACACAATTCATGTAACTTGAAGTACCAATTCCGTCGACACATATTCATTGTCATCCACAATATAAGTGGATATGATGTTAACTTCCTTGTTGAGCTCTTACTCATTTTGGTCTGTGTGATTATTGGGTTAGTGTCTTGCCTGAAAGCATAGAGAAATAAATTTCGTTTTTAAAGAGAATCATCAAGAAGATTATGCTGTACTTCCTGACTCCCTGAGGCTCATGCAGGCACCACCACACAAACTTGAAATCATGTGTTAGCAGGGTTACATATCACACGAACTGCACATTCTGGTGATGTTAAGCTGCAGCTCATAAGAAGAAAAGGGACCTTCCTATATGAATATCTGAGTTCAAGAGAGACACTCAACTAAACCACGTTACCCAAAATATGCACATTTTCCAGCAATCTTATAGCCAGTACGATAACAAATGCAAAATATGGACATGTGATGAGTGTTCGGTAGGAGTTAAATGTATCTCATCTAGGGGGCTATGCAAAACTCTTCATGGACACATAAGTATGCTTGGTTGCAGACATTTTAAGAAATTCTGGAGTGTATGACTGAAAACATATACAGTTCACCCTGCATTATATTACACTGTACCAGGACTTTCATGGAACATAATGTTCAAAGGCACAGAAGTCAACAGAAGATTCTTAACCGATTTCGACGTGCTGCCGTTTTTAGAGAGGACAATCCACAGAGGACTTTGCGAACCTGTTCACAGGCGCAGCAAGCCTGTGAATGGATGAAAAGTACATACAGAGCATGTGATGGTTCAAATTATATCGTATAATGATATAATCATACAATAATAAGCAGATTAACTGTGATGACAGAATGGCAACCCTGCCACACTAACACTTGTCACTTGAGTGGTAGAGGAAGAGGGGATGGGTGTATAAATGTGTTGTATATATAGTGAAAATACATGTGTGCATGTGGAATAGTATGACCCATTTATCAATACCAGATTTGTGTGCACGCGCACACACAATCATGCATGCATGCTTGAAATGCATGCTATGTATGCAGCTGAGTTGTTTTCACTCGATCTGTGCATTAATTGTATTTTATTATATGTGTGTGTGTGAAATGTGTAGAATGTACTGTTTCATTAATTTTTGTTTCTTTCCCTTTTAGAGACCATTTTTTTTTTTTTTTTTTTTTTTTTTTGCATTGACCACACAATACAATATCTTAACATTGCAACAGCAGTATCAGAAAAAGAAACTGTAAAGTCTCCCTCTCAATGATTACGACAGCTGCATTGAGGAAAGAGATGGAATGATGACTGCAACATTTCAAAAACTGTAAAGATTGAGTGGAAGCTTTTGAAAACTCTCAAGAACATATTACTCCAAACATGCTGTATATTGTATCTAAAAATTTATTACCAAAGAAAATTTTGTATATTGTATATAAACAATGTTACATATTAGGTTGTATAAGTTCGTACCATTTTTGTTTTCATGTTGGTATTCCAGCTGCCAGGGGGTTTATTTATAAAGTATGATTGTTTATTTGTGGCTCTCTGTTGGTAGTTGAATTTGCATGTTGTAATTTTGTGGAGCTGAGGACGCCAGAAAATGGACTGCCAAGTGGAGAAATCAGACATTTCCGACACATACTCCTGCTTGAGTTCAATACAGAGGTGATAGCAGCCAAGGCAGTGAGAAACATTCGTGCCATGTATGGGGATAATGACATTGGACAGAGCACAACAAGAAAATGGTTTTCTCGTTTTAAGGAGGATCGTTTCACATTAGTGACTCTACACGTTCAGGAAGATGTTCGGGGTACAATAAAAATCTTTTAAACGTATTATCCACAATGATCTGTATCAGTGTACTTGAGAATTGCCAAATGTGATGAACCTGCAAATGTGATGAACTGTGATAATACCACCAACATGTGAAATTTGAGGGGCCCAGTGGAAAAGGGGCACATGCCACCAGAGTATGTTGTGTCAGGAAATGGGAATTAAGGAAATATGATTTTGTATAGTAATGTGAACCCTTGCTGTGATACCAACAGTTATTAAAGTAAGCAGGTGATGTTTTGCAAATACTATTAAACATTAGGCCACTTTATTACAATTTAAAGTATAGAAAATGAAATCCTTGACATGTAGGCACATTACATACCACATAATTAATAGTCAAACTCCTCATTAATGTTTTCCTGTTCCATTGTATCGTCACTACCATCACTTATCAGTCACTGATAAAAACTTGACTATATTGGAGGCATAAATTGCAGAAGGCTTTGAAGGTCCTTGAACTTTTCTGACGTCAATTTGGATACTTAGGAACTAACTGGCAGTCTGCAAGCCTCGTAAATTGTCAACGATACTTCTGTAAACTAACTCGCATGGTTTCTCAGTTTGACTGTGTGAATAGTCGATATTTACGGAATTTTCACCGCTCAATAATCTAAATACAATTGCGTTTCTGATGTCTGCAGGCTTTTTGCGACAATAACGTTTCGTTTGACTATACTGTTCATTTTAGGTGACAAAGACACCACAATGAATGGATTCTTTTGCTTGCTCTTTCTTATAAGTTCAACCCATTTTGCTTTAGTGTACACTGCCTGCATCTTTCTTTTCATATTCTCACTAACTCCAAAATCCCTGTCACACGGCAGGAACGTGTGACCAGAGAGGAGAAATTTGTGCTCAATAACATCAAAATATTTTTTTATCTAGTAGGTACAACCATAGACCTAGGATAAAATAATTTTTATTTTGTCCATGACACGAATCAGAATAAATGATGTGCCTTCGATGGTGTTCTTCCTTCACCATGTCTAAAGCCTATAAAACGCAGGTAGCTACTTCATCGGCCCCTCTAGATGCAATATTCTCGGACCAGACACACAGCACTGCCTTCTCATCACTACAACGGTGAACACAGAAATTGTATGTCCAAACTTGTCTCTTATTTTTTTAAAAAAAAAAAAAAAAAAAAAAAAAAAAAAAAAAAAAAAAACTGTTTCCGCGGAAATATATGGTGTTGTCAATGCTCGTTTTAAGTCCATACACAAAACGAGTGCATTACTACCATCCTGTTTTGACTCATTTGAGTCCCTTTTTAGAGCAGTATATGCAGCTTCAGCTATCACAAGTTGTAGTCTGATGTCTGTGGATTCTGTGTTATTACGTGCCTTAGCAGAAACAGAAATATGAAGTGTATCACTCGACGACAATTTCAATATTATATACCGTATTGAAAATGGTTTCATACACGTGTATTTCACAGGGACTTAATCTGTATTTTAAAGATCTTTGCAGTACAAACGCTACATTCCAGCAAGCAATTGAACAGAGGTTATGTAGGACTTGTTCGGATTCTGCGTTCTACTATAATGTGATGTGTGCCTTAGAAACATTTCAATGTGATTTATAACCTTATTTTACTCTCGTTATCGATGGGATGAGGTCTATTAGGATTCTTGCCTCTTCTATCCTGTCTTGGTGTATGTGCAAATACATGTGTTGTAGGTTCATGACTCTCAGTGTCACATTCTTCATTGCTATGGACAGTCCTTAACTTTAACATAAATGGCGTGAACAGCTAAAAATGCAGTCCTACACACTTCACACTCAGTAACTGAAGTGTCACGAATAAAATACCTGAAAGAAACCTTCCTCTGGCTTACTGTTTGGACCTTCCTCTTCTATGGATACACTTTTTTGGCACTTATCAGTCCGTACCAAGCCAAATAAATCAGCATTTTGCTCATTATAATCTCCCACTGATAAAACTTAATAAATATCGCCTCCATCTATTCTTCATTAAATGTTGAATATTTGCAGAAACTAGTTTTGCAGCATGAATCACTGGCAATACGAAACACTTTCTCGGGCACAATCTTATTTTTTTCGGGATTTATGTTCATTTCCATTATTTCTTAACCACTTCCTTTCATTATCTTTCCACTCATTTCTTTACGAATTCTTTTTTTTTTTTTTTTTTTTTTTTACATGTACTGTTACATTTTCTTCGTGAGTAACATTAATAGCAACAACTATTGCCCCCATCTTGGAAACATATGAACAACATTTGAGAGACTCTTTCTGATTGGCTTTCCGAAACCAAGTGAACCAGTGAGAAGAATCGGTCCATGAGACATAGAGACACTGTTGGCATGAGCCTCTTTTCCACTGGGAATGTGTCAGTCCTGAATAACAGCAAAAACAATATGCCCTCTCTAAAGAAGCGAGCACGTGCCACTGTGCTAGAAGTTCACACCTGTGATACTAGATGGCATGGGCTGTCTTCCTGTACCAAAACCACAAAATCACTGCGCATGTGGCATGTGCCCCTTTTCCACTGGGCCACTCATCTGTATGCAAAAGAAGATTCAACAAACTGGTGTACTGTACCTCTAAGCCAAAAATCACAAAAGTCAGTGGGCGGCCATATGCATATCTCTGCTTGCTCGTCATCACCTTGCTAGTGAATACAACAGACTATTCCTATCCTGTATCATTACTGTTGATGAGAAATGGTGTAAGGAAAAGAAGGGAATGGTTGAGCCTCAACAAAGCAGCAACTTCCCATACAAAAACTTGCATGCATCCAAAAAATATAATGGTGGAACAGCGACTGTGTGCTGTACTACAAATTACTTCCCTGAGATGTAACCAAAACTGTTAGTCAAATGGTTCAAATGGCTCTGAGCACTATGGGACTCAACTGCTGAGGTCATAAGTCCCATAGAACTTAGAACTACTTAAACCTAACTAACCTAAGGACAACACACACATCCATGCCCGAGGCAGGATTCGAACCTGCGACCGTAGCGGTCGCGCGGTTCCAGACTGCAGCGCCAGAACCGCTCGGCCACCAGCGGCCGGCAAAAAATGTTGTCATTTATTGTCAACAACTGAAACGTCTTGCAGGTGCAGGCCAAGAACAACATCCAGAAAGACTGCTCAAAGTGATACTAATCCATGATTACGCCCGCCTGCATTCTGATAGATTAACAAAAAACACTATAGAGAAGATGGGTTTCGAAGTCATTCCATACCACCTGATCTTGCACGCTCAGATTTTCAGTCCTTCCACTCACTATCGAACAACCTTCAAGAAACTTCCATTGCAGATCAAAATGCACTCCAAACATGGCTTGACGAGTTCCTCGCCTCAAAATCTTTGATTTCTACAGTTACGCAATCGAAAAGTTACCCCAGCGTTAGCAGACTGTTGTAAACTGTGAAGGGCAATATAATATTGATGACTAAACTCTCTGTCATGGTATCTTTTGTGTTTATCAGACTTATAGAAAAACGCTATGAACTTATGAACCAACCCGATATACAATAAAAAATAATGTTATCATTTACCAAAATTCTTATATACAGTGGCGGTCGAAATAATAGAGCCACCTCTATTGACGAGATTAAGAACTAGGATATCTATTAGTTCGCGAAATCGCCACGAGTGCCGTGTTGTCAGTCCCTTGTAGACAACATCAGGGAAGACGTTGCTGCTATCTTTAGTCGTCCGAAAGGAAGCGTTTGAGCTAGACGTGTGAAAAGAGGCATAGAGGTATGAATCTTATGGGTCAAAATAATAGAGCCGCTTTACACATGTGCCTTTAAATTGATTTTTATGCAGTTGTTTTGTATGTAAATTGACGTGTGGTTTTGTTTACATTCGTCTAGATGGGCAGAGCAAAGCATACCAGTGAAGATGAGCGTATAGTAATGTTCCGGATGTTCAAAAGTGGGATGTCCATGACTAAAATAGCCAATGTCTTGCACGTTTCGCGAAAACGAGTCCAGAACGCCATGAGACGGTCAAAACAAACAAAGCCGCAGGTGGAGAACAGGGGGCGACCTCGTGTAACTACTACTCGCGTAGACAGACTCATCACTAGGGAAGTGAAGAAAGACCCATTTTTGTCAACACCACGACTGAAAGCCATTTTGTTTAGCGACGAACATGATGTTCAACCATCAACCTCAACAATTCAAAGACGACTGAGATCTGCAAAATTGAATGGGCGCATTGCAAGAAAGAAGCCACATGTTTCACAAGCTAATGTTCGGAAAAGGTTAGCCTTTGCCCGGAGAAATGAACAAAAACCTAATACTTGGTGGAGGAACATCCTTTGGTCCGATGAATCCAAGTTTAATAGGTTTGCCTCAGACGGAAAAGTCTATGTGCGCCGCCCACCAAACCAGGAATTTAATCCCAAGTACACTTTAAAAACTGTGAAATACGGTGGCGGAAGTGTTATGGTATGGGGATGTTTTTCGTGGTACGGCATTGGTCCAATACACCGTATCAACGGCATAATGAACGCAGAAATGTACAAAGACATCTTGGCAAATGTGATGCTGCCTTATGCTGAAGAGGAAATGCCGCTGAAATGGAAATTTCAGCACGATAACGATCCAAAGCATACTGCAAGGATCATAAGGCAGTTTGTTCAAGAGCACAATATCGAAGTATTAGAGTGGCCACCTCAGTCCCCTGACGCATCACCCATTGAGAACTTATGGGAGATCTTAGACAAGAGAATTCACCGCTCAAAAGCTACATCTTCAGAAAAACTGTGGGAAGAAATCCAGAGAGCCTGGTATGCGATCAGTAGTGACGAATGCAGGCGTTTAGTAGACTCTATGGGTAAGAGGTGCAGGGCAATCCTCAAAAATAAGGGTTACCCCACGAAGTACTAATGCAGTCCTATGCAAAAAAGACTGTTCCTGTACGTTTCATAAGACTGAGATCAAGTACAATATATTTGTTTCAATTGGCTCTATTTTTTTGACCCTGTGGTCTGGTATTCTTTTGAATATTATCGATTATTACTGATTATTTTGTGTTGTGTTATCGATATAACTGACTATAGTACAATGTGACTCGGTTGTAATGGTTTCCATCATAGTTCAAACATGTCAAGTAATAAATGTGCACTTTATTCCAAACCTTTGCCAGGTGGCTCTATTATTTTGACCGCCACTGTACAAAACAACCATACCTTGATTTCCAACTCCAATCATGTGTGCTCTTAGCAGAAACCACTCAGTATAAGAGGAGTAACAGATGCTTAAGGAGTACAAAGTACCCAGTATGAAAGAAAGTGTTCAACATAATACAAATGTAGTACAGTTTGCAGACAAGATACGTAACTCAGTTATCAAAATACTTGTGCAGAATTTGCTTTTATTTGTCCATGAAAAGAGGTGGCATGCGTTTCCTAAACGTTTTGAAGACCTGTGTAAAATTCTATCCCTGTACCAAATGAACGCCATTGACAACATGTGCAAATAAAATTTAACAAAAAGAAAAACTGAAATGCATTCATGCTGTGAATAAATGTGTTATGATATATCTTCGCTCAAACATGTAGTGGAGCTTATTCAAAACTATTGGCAAGGAAGGAGAGAAAGTTGTAATAGTAATAATACATATTTTTAAAAAAATCATTTATATCTCACTCAACTTTATAATAATTTCACATTATCTGAAGCATACATGAAAGAGTTTGAATCACTGTTTCCATCTGCTTCGTACTTTTCCTTAAGTTGCTGGAAGGGTGGACACTCATACAATTCCAGGTTCCAAATTTCAGTGAGACGGTAAATGCCACATATCCATTAAGCCTTCTCATTGCCTTTCACGTACACGATTGTGTCTATACAGACATTCAAAGCAATGTCAGTATATCTTCATAAGCTAACCAACGATTGTCAGAGTGTACATCACAGTAATTATACAATAGGTTTTTGTGTGTTGCCACACTTTACACCTCTGAATCGTTTTGGTCATGCAACACTTGTGGAGAATGTCATGAAAAGCCATTCAACATTAGTTATGGAATGAATGTAGCATCCTTAAATACAAACTGTGGATATTCACCACAAATATTTGCACTTTTGTGTGTCGTCATGAAGTGCTTTAGATATGAGGCAGCACCTCTTAGTTTGAACAGCTCATTTCACAATACCCTCAAGTGGTGAATAATTAATCACATGGTCATGATGATGGCGTCCTCTTGGGTAAAATATTCCGGAGGTAAAATAGTCCCCCATTCGGATCTCCGGGCGGGGACTACTCAAGAGGATGTGTTATCAGGAGAAAGAAAACTGGGGTTCTACGGATCGGAGCGTGGAATGTCAGATCCCTTAATCGGGTAGGCAGGTTAGAAAATTTAAAAAAGGAAATGGATAGGTTAGAGTTAGATATAGTGGGAATTAGTGAAGTTCGGTGGCAGGAGGAACAAGACTTCTGGTCAGGTCACTACAGGGTTATAAACACAAAATCAAATACGGGTAATGCAGGAGTAGGTTTAATAATGAATAGGAAAATATGAATGCGGGTAAGCTACTACAAGCAGCATAGTGAACGCATTATTGTGGTCAAGATAGATAAGAAGCCCACGCCTGCTACACTAGTACAAGTTTATACGCCAACTAGCTCTGCAGATGACGAAGAAATTGAAGGAATGTATGACGAAATAAAAGAAATTATTCAGGTAGTGAAGGGAGACGAAAATTTAATAGTCATGGGTGACTGGAATTCGGTAGTAGGAAAAGGGAGAGAAGGAAACGTAGTAGGTGAATATGGATTGGGGCTAAGAAATGAAAGAGGAAGCTGCCTGGTAGAATTTTGCACAGAGCACAACTTAATCATAGCTAACACTTGGTTCAATAATCATAAAACAAGGCTGTATACATGGAAGAAGCCTGGAGATACTGACAGGTTTCAGATAGATTATCTAATGGTAAGACAGAGATTTAGGAAGCAGGTTTTAAATTGTAAGACATTTCCAGGGGCAGATGTGAACTCTGACCACAATCTATTGGTTATGACCTGTAGATTAAAACTGAAGAAACTGCAAAAAGGTGGGAATTTAAGGAGATGGGACTTGGATAAACTGACTAAACCTGAGGTTGTACAGAGTTTCAGGGAGAGCATAAGGGAACAATTGACAGGAATGGGGGAAAGAAATACAGTAGAAGAAGAATGGGTAGCTTTGAGGGATGAAGTAGTGAAGGCAGCAGAGGATCAAGTAGGTAAAAAGACGAGGGCTAGTAGAAATCCTTGGGTAACAGAAGATATATTGAATTTAATTGATGAAAGGAGAAAATATAAAAATGCAGTAAATGAAGCAGGCAAAATGGGATACAAACGTCTCAAAAATGAGACCGACAGGAAGTGCAAAATGGCTAAGCAGGGATGGCTAGAGGACAAATGTAAGGATGTAGAGGCTTATCTCACGAGGGGTAAGATAGATACTGCCTACATGAATATTAAAGAGATCTTTGGAGATAAGAGAACCACTTGTATGAATATCAAGAGCTCAGATGGAAACCCAGTTCTAAGCAAAGAAGGGAAAGCAGAAAGGTGGAAGGAGTATATAGAAGGTCTATACAAGGGCGACGTACTTGAGGGCAATATTATGGAAATGTAAGAGGATGTAGATGAAGATGAAATGGGATATGCAATACTGCGTGAAGAGTTTGACAGAGCGCTGAAAGACCTGAGCCGAACCAAGGCCCCCAGAGTAGACAGCATTCCATTGGAACTACTGACTGCCTTGGCAGAGCCAGTCCTGACAAAACTCTACCATCTGGTGAGCAAGATGTATGAAACAGGCGAAATACTCTCAGACTTCAAGAAGAATATAATAATTCCAATTCCAAAGAAAGCAAGTGTTGACAGATGTGAAAATTACCGAACCATCAGTTTAATAAGTCATAGCTAGAAAATACTAACCTGCATTCTTTACAAACGAATGGAAAAACTAGTAGAAGCCGACCTCGGGGAAGATCAGTTTGGATTCCGTAGAAATGTTGGAACACGTGAGGCAATACTGAGCCTACGACTCATCTTAGAAGCTAGATTAAGGAAAGGCAAACCTACGTTTCTAGCATTTGTAGACTTAGAGAAAGCTTTTGACAATGTTGACTGGAATAATCTCTTTCAAATTCTGAAGGTGGCAGGGGTAAAATACAGGGAGCGAAAGGCTATTTACAATTTGTACGGAAACCAGATGGCAGTTATAAGAATCGAGGGGCATGAAAGGGAAGCAGTGGTTGGGAAGGGGACAGGGCTGTAGCCTATCCCCGATGTTATTCAATCTGTATATTGAGCAAGCAGTAAAGGAAACTAAAGAAAAATTCGGAGTAGGTATTAAAATCTATGGAGAAGAAAAATAAACTTTGAGGTTCGCCGATGACATTGCAATTCTGTCAGAGACAGCAAAGGACTTGGAAGAGCAGTTGAAGGGAATGGACAGTGTCTTGAAAGGAGGATATAAGATGAACATCAACAAAAGCAAAACGAGGATAATGGAATGTAGTCGAATTAAGTCGGGTGATTCTGCAGGAATTAGATTAGGAAATGAGACACTTAAAGTAGTAAAGGAGTTTTGCTATTTGGGGAGCAAAATAACTGATGATGGTCGAAGTAGAGAAGATATAAAATGTAGACTGGCAATGGGAAGGAAAGCGTTTCTAAAGATGAGAAATTTGTTAACATCGAGTATAGCTTTAAGTCTCATTTCTGAAAGTATTTGTATGGAGTGTAGCCATGTATGGAAGTGAAACATGGACGATAGATAGTTTGGACAAGAAGAGAATAGAAGCTTTCGAAATGTGGTACCACAGAAGAATGCTGAAGATTAGGTGGGTAGATCACGTAACTAATGAGGAGGTATTGAATAGGATTGGAGAGAAGAGAAGTCTGTGGTACAACTTGACTAGAAGAAGGGATCGGTTGGTAGGACATGTTCTGAGGCATAAAGGGATCACCAATTTAGTATTGGAGGGCAGCGTGGAGGGTAAAAATCGTAGAGGGAGACCAAGTGATGAATACACTAAGCAGATTCAAAAGAATGTAGGTTGCGGTAGGTACTGGGAGATGAAGAGGCTTGTACAGGATAGAATAGCATGGAGAGCTGCATCAAACCAGTCTCAGGACTGAAGACCACAACAACAAACAACATGGTCATATAGTATCAGTTCATATGCTGTTCTGTCTTTGCGGTAGTTATATGAAGATGCAAATTCTATATCGACACCTGTTGGTAGTTTTGTTCTGTTTTGAGTATTCAATAGCGACAATGGATGCTATTTCCCCAAATTTCTGTTGATTGATGTTGCATTTAAATTGATCTCCTTAACATACATGTCAAACCGTACACTATAAAAGTTATTATCCAAGTCCAGCAGTAAATTATCGTATTGAAAGAATTCTGAATTAAGGTAAACTTTAGCGTTGATTAATTCACAACTATCAAATTCACTAAAGTCACATTTCAGACTCCCCTTCCTGTCAGTTTGCAGCGCCAGTTAAATGAATCAAGGACTCTTAATTGAATAGCTGTTTTAATAGGCCATGTTTATATGAAAGGAGTAGGTAATATGTGATATTCAAACAGTTCCAGTGAATGTAAAGTTAATGACAGTCCTGACATTCTGTCCTTTAAAAATTTTAAATTCCCCTTCTTCATTGCTCAAATAAGAGACATTTTGCACTGTAATTTTTCGAGCACATATTTATTCTATTCAAGACCACCATGCGGTACCTAACTGTTGCACTTTGTAACGGAATTACTTCTGTTTTGCATTCATGATAACACATTCCATGTTCTCAAAGTATCCCATAAGAATCTTGAGTGCTATACTGAAGTAAAAGTGCTTATAGTCACATATGAATCAATTTTATGAGACATTCCGTATTTTCTAAATTATTCAATTGAGAACTGGATTGAAAAACATACGCTTTATGGGTTAATGTGATTCCAACATTTTTTATATAGTCAATTTCAACTTATTCAGTTTGTATCTCAATTTGTGAAACAGGAACACATGTAAGCTGCAATAACACTGTAGGGCCTCCATCCTTTTCTTCAAATTTTCCTTCCAAGTTAGAAAGTTGTTGCTTGGAATTGTTAAATCATCCTGATATTGAATGAAAATCTTAGTCTCATCGTTATCATTAAATATCACTGAAGCAAAATGTTTGTGAGAGTAATATTCCTACAATATAATTTGCTCATCATGCTGAAATAGGGCAGTTATATAGAATGATATCATTGTATGGTTTCAGGCCTTTCGATTTAAGGAATTTGTAATTTTCCCATATTATCATGTTCTTTTTCCACTCTGAAGTGGTGTACTGATATTGGTGTTTTTCAGCTTATACCTAGCACCTATGCTGCTCCTGCTTACAGTTTCCTCTCCACGAAAATCAACCAAGTGCTCATAAAGTCTACAATACATATATGTCTGGACTGTCATTGGAAGGTGCATAGCACTGGTGGGCACCACAATGGTCTTATATCCCAACCCCACTGTAGGGAAGAATTCGTAGATTATGTGAATCAAATTGTCTATGAGACACATATTCATTCTAGAAGTTGTGCTAACAAGTAGTATCTACTGGTTGAGCTGACTTGTAGAATTTAGTACAATTCTTCTTCAAAACTTGGTTTCTTGAGAAACATAATAACGGTCCTATTGAACCTTTAACTCAAAAATCTATTGCCTGTTGTGTTTTTCATTGTAAACGTATTACCTTTCTCATGTCACTCAAACCCTTCTACAGTTTGTTTATAAATGCATTTGAGTCATCAAAATCGCATGGGCCATGGGCTATTTTCACAACTTTACCATTCCCTAGATGTAGTTTATTGTTTGCTTCGGCGATATTATGAACACTATTGTGTGTATTCAGCCCACTCAATGCAGTGTTCCAGTTCCCCTTACTTAAATCAATAGGTGAAAGTAATTCGTATGTAGTACTGATGATCAACCTCTTGGTCAGAGTGTACGACATCACATCTAAATCTTAACTAATCCAGTGATGTGTGTGGTACTTGTTTTTATGCAATGGTCAGGAGGAACTTGAGGTACAAAATGCGTCTGTACAGATATGTATCAAAGTTTCGGTACTGTCTAAAACTGTAGTACACATAGCTGTTAGTAAAATAATGGTGGAATTCATCAGGTGGCTGTAAGTCTCCAAATGAATCAAAGTAGTACACAGTACTCTTTTTTTAACATATGCAGGCCAGTAATTTCCAGCTCCTCATGCAATACCTAAATTTATATTCCTGCATTCGTCAGATGTCCTCATTGGCTTATGCGTCGTATTGCATATAAAAACTACACAGCATCGTGGAATGCAGAATTTTTTGCCAAATTTAAGCACATCCTTATCTTTAAAAGGTCTGTTGAGTATTTTTTTATGAATAGTCCAAGCCCTTTCCTGTGTGGTTTCAAATGCAGTCCTTTCCAGATAGCGACAGATTCCATATCGCATTGCGTCTTTTCACCTCGTCATGCTTTTCTTGAGCACTTTGTGCATTTTTCATTGTTCAGGTGATGGCCAATGCGCCTCCAGCTAATGGTCCAATAACTGAAACTCCCGCCAGTGTAGGAATTAAGAACAGTGGAACTCTACCTGATGTCACAGGTAATGGTACAAACCTAAGTGCTTTAACCAGCACTCTTCTTATTCCATCCTGCTTCAGGATACTTTTATATACAAACATCAATGATTGGATGGAATTTTTTAAATGTGTGTGAGTTTTCTTCTGCTTCTTAAATCGTTGATGAGCAGCACTCATACCTTGACAGAAATTTATCCCAGCAACCCATTTAAGTTTGGTACGCATTTGTTTGTCAACTACAAATGGTGCAATACATTGCACTTTACCAGTTTCCTTTCTTGTACATATCTTCTTGGCTTTTATCAGCTAAACTTCGATCTGCAGTGTGACATTAGGCTAAACCTATATTTGGAGCATATAAAGTATCATGCTTTTTTTCCATCTGAGCTACCCAAGCACTACTCTCTCCCCGTCCTCACAGCTTCTGTAAAGTTGGGAAGGTAGGATGGAAGGTAGAGACAAGGTACTGGCAGAGCTGAAGCTGTGAGGACGGGGAATGAGTCGTGCTTGGGTAGCTCAGATGGTAGAGCATTTGCCCGCGAAAGGCAAAGGTCCCGAGTTCGAGTCTCGGTCCGGCACACAGTTTTAATCTGCCAGGAAGTTTCATAGCAGCGCACACTCCGCTGCAGAGTGAAAATCTCACTCTCATCCAAAAGGTTCATCTCTTATTGCCAAATGCTGGCTGCTTCTCCACCTTTATTCCTCATCCGCAATAATTACATGAGGGAAAGACTAATGCTGCAGACAGCTTGTCGAGAATACCACCACTACCACATAACGATGTGCGCCCTACAAGACACATAAAGCTACTGCATAGTTGGAAGGTTTGCACACGTTATTATGTACCACATCTTTAACAATCATCCAGTTGCTGTGCGATGAGGAGATAAAAACTCATTTAATCAACCATTCCCTTGTGATTTGTCTGGTTCATTGTTTCTCTGTAATTATTCTGTGTAAAAACTAAAATCTATTTCATGCCACAGCCATCCTTTACGATGTAAGTTTTAGGGTTTGTTTCTTGCACTTTGGAAAATTCCATTGATTAGTTCGGTAGGTATGTTAACTCGCATGCAGTCTTGCCTTTTGTCCTTATAAATCACCCAAATTAAATTTCTACTTGCATGGGTCCACCATTTTAATACAACTGTATACTGTATTTTGTGGACTTGCAAGAAGTGTATGACAGTGCGAACAGGTAAGCGATATGACAAGAAGTGGAAAGTGTGCAGGTTCCCAGAAAACTGACAAAATTAACACGAGTGTGTATACAAGAGACGACTGCACAGTGTAAATGATTGGAAGGATGTCAAAAGTTCAGGGTGAGGACTGGAGTGCAGCAGTAGACTGCCTCCCCCCTTATGTTTAATCTAGTTCTGAAAAGAGCACAGAAAAGTAACAAGCCTGGGTACAGGAATTCAGCTGGGTGGAAGGATCAACACTTTGGCCTATGCAGATAGTGCAGTTTTAATAGTACAGAACGAGCATGAATTGGTTCAGATGGCAAGAGTGTTAATGGAAGAGGCAGTGAGGGCAGGCTTCAAGATGAACGTAGATAAGACCAAATACCTCGAAGTGAGAAAAGACAATAATGAGAGACCCTTAGATGTTGATGGTAAGATAAAAGAGTTCAAACATCCTAGGGCAGTTCTCAGCGAAAGGAATAAGACTGACCAGGGAATGAAGGGCTTATTTCAATAGTGGTACAAGTCCATTTTTGTTCATTTTGAGATACAGAATGCTAAAGTTAAATGAGCGCTGAAAAATCTGCAGTTGAGATACCAGAAATATTCAAGTATATGGCTTCTTGCTAGAGATGAACCTTTCTTTCTGTTTGTTTGGATCATTAATTTCAGAAGCATTATAGGCACCAAATTGGAGGTAATGGACTTGTACCACTATTGAAATGAGCCCTTCAAATAATGGCAATGATCCTAGCAGGAAACAGGTCAAGGTTTGCACTCAGAAAGCTGCTGAAGTTCTGGCTTCTATCAAGATCCATGAAGGTTAGGAACTATACGACAGTAATACAATCTGTCGTCATACACAGAGCATAGACCTGTACTCTGATCCAAAAAAACAGAAAGGCAACTCCTGACATTTGAGAATTCTGTTATGAGACAGATTTTTGGATCAGTGAAAAGTGGAGATGACTAAAAAAAAAAAAAAGAAAAACCGCGAACTGCAGGAGCTGTATAAATCGCTGAACATCGTTGCTGTGATTAAAGATAGGAGAGTGACGTGGCATGGGCATACAATGCGTCGAGAGGGCTAGATCGCCAGGCAGGTGGTGGAAGAAAACAACAGAGGCAACAGACTAAGGAGAAGTCCACAGCCGAGATGGACTGATGGAACCAGACAGGGAGTAGCTGGAGATGGTTACATGGACAGAAGAAGATTTAGGAGGCTGCCTGGCGAGGCCAAAGATGGTTTCTGTAGCCAACCTATAAGTGAACATCTTGTTTGGGAGATGGTCAACAGAATGTACGAATTTTACAAAATGCATGACAATGTGCTGTCTGTGATAATGATATTCTGCTACCGGTTTCTGTATTAAACCCTCTTCAAAGGCATTAGACAACGTGAATAATGTGACAGTCGTAAATGCTTTGTCACATTTGTCCACTTTTGTATGTTTTACAACTGCCGTTGAAAATGGTTTAAGACCAAAACTGGTAGCAGAATAAATATCATTATCTCAGACAACCTGGAAATAGTAGTAGTAATAGTAATAGGAGGAGCATACTGTATGTAGAAACCCATTATCATGACATCAGTTGGTTTTATTTTTACTGTTCGATGTGCGGTTCCATTACACTGCCCAATTATTTATGGAAGAATATCTGTTCATTCCAGAGTTTCATATCTGTTCATTGTTATACGAAGATTAAAACACATCCAGATAAGGATTCAAATAATCCTCAATACTTACAGTCATCTAAAAGAACGTTGAGTACTGGTGCGTTCCATACCGCTCCCTTAGTCTTGAAATATCTATTGTAAAATACACCACCATGGCTGGCTTGGTGGGTTACAGGACATCAGTTTGTCCTCAAAGACAAGCCCTAGACAAATTTTGAGTTGTATCCATAACCATTAAAATATATTTGAAACATTTGTTCTCTCATGAATATTGTCTCATACCTACAAGTTTTGCCTGTCATAAGTTATCCGAACCATAAAATTCAACTTGCCTGCACGGTAATGTTTTGTGAGCGGGTTTTCGACGCTCTTGAACTAATGTGGTTCATAAATGCGTTTTAAATTTATGTACCCTTGTTTGAAAACAATAATAAGGGTTGCGGTATCCTTTACCAACTGCTCTGGGCTCCTAGGATATGTTTGTTGGCTTAAATAAAAGACGAAAATCCTCATATGACGACAGAAACAGAAATATTTTCGTATTTGATAATGGTTTTCCATAGCAGCGTCGTCAAATATGAGTGACAGGTGCTGGAGGGGGGGGGGGGGGGATCAAAGATCATTATGCCAAAACCGATTTAGCTACCACGCTAATGAAACCGCTTCCTGACAAGTGCCAACTATAAATGGAGTCACATTACGAAACTTTGTGTACAGAATACAGAAGTGCAAATATCGCATCAATTTACACGAGTTCTACAGACCATCTACGTTGAAAACATGTCACATATTAGCAGTCTAGTTAAAAACTTTTCGACACTGCAAGGCGCTTCTATGATCTCCCTTAAGATCTTCAAAGAATCCAACTAGGGTAAATCCACCGGATCCGTATTGCTCAAACAAATAAAGAAAGATCTTGCATAACTTCAGAGTAGGCCAGTATTGCTAACAGGCGTGACTACCGCTTAGCTATTGAAACCAGAACCTTTCCAATGTCCCTTACAGAAGTTAGAAATATTGAGACAAAAAAAAAGCAACTACTCAACTTCACCAAGAACACGAAAAGTAGAAGACGACAACAGTACAATAAAAGCATAAGCACTGTAGCCCACAGTCTTCCCAAACACGTTGACCTTTATTGAAATCACAGGAATCATATCATCAAACATAGTGATTTTAATAAATTTTTTAAAGAATAAAACTATCAGGACTAGAACAGTGTGTACAATAGTCGTTTTACATAGCACTGACCGAGCTAAAAACATGTCATATACTAACAGCACTGTTAAACAGCGTTTCGTTGTGTTCCACCTCTTTGTAAAAATTGTCTATAACAGTCCACTTTTAATGAAGAAAAAAAGTAATAGTTAACAATTTTTATACACGAAGCTACCAGGATAATCCAGATTTTACACTAGAACTTCAACTACCTAAGCCAAAAACCCAGCGGAATCGAAGAGTTACAGTTTTGTCATCATCAGCTTGCTAACATGGTTATAGTTTTGCAAGACGATAGATCCTCTTGACCGGAACTGGTAGCATGTAAATAAACATACATAAAAACAGCTTTTGGTGGATTCAAGATAACGTTGTTATACATTAGTCTTAGAATTGCACTAATTGCCGGCCTATAAACTATGTCATTGTTCATGTTTGTTTGTCCTGTTATGTCTGTTTTGTTGCACGTATTTTAGGCTGAAGCTCGATACTATTCATACATTCTTAACAGTTGTGGGGAAGCCACCCAAAAACATAATGTGCACTTCGAAATACGATGACGATTATGTACACACACAGGTACACGAAAGCATTCGAGAGAACAAGTAATTAACTACCGAGAGATATCTAACGTCTCGCTTCAGTCAGTTATAGACCAAGAAGTTGGCTGCTTTAACAATGAATGAGTTGACAAATAACGGTTTTTATCGGTGGTGGTGGTAGGTATACAACGCTTAACAACGACGTCATCAGCGCTCAGACACAACTAAAAGAGTGCATGTGTAGTTATAAGTTGTTAGAAGCAGGCAACAAAATGTAGATTACAAAATGAAATCCACAGCCATCCTGGGAATCTCTCACTCACACTGTGACACAAAACAGCAAAAGACGGATGCCTCAAGGCAGTGTGGTGTAATACATAGACTTTTTTTTTTGTCATCAGTTTACTGACTGGTTTGATGCGGCCCGCCACGAATTCCTTTCCTGTGCTAACCTCTTCATCTCAGAGTAGCACTTGCAACCTACATAGACTATAACCATATAAATGGAACAGCATATGAGTGGTTTAGTTAATGTCTACAGAACAGGAAGAAAAAAGTCTCTTTATATGCTTCAAGTGATTCAAAGAAGTTTGCCACTTCATGTAACTGGGGTTAAATTAAATTAGGTGTTCCCCAAGGCTCGATCATGGGTCCCATCCTGTTCTTGATATATGTGAATGACCTCCCTTCTTATGTGAAACAGGATGCTGAACTGACACTGTTTACTGATGATACAAGCATTATTATTAAACCAGTAAAAGAAATTCCGATAGAAAATGATACAAATAAGGTCTTTGGAAAAGTTATTTATTGGTTTTCTGCGAATGGGCTTGCTCTGAACTTTTAAAAAACACAGTACATCCAATTTTCTGCTGCAAAAATTACAATTTCTTCAATAAACATAACACATCAAAAGAAGTCAGTAGCCAGGGTAGAGCATACTAAGTTTTTGGGTGTACATAGAGATGAGAATCTTAATTGGAAAATTCATATTCTGGATCTCCTAAAGCGACTAGGTTCAGCAACTTTTACAATCAGAATAATTGCCAATTTTGAAGACGTAGAAATTAGTAAGCTAACATACTTTGCATGCTTCCACTCTCTGATGCGATATGGAATAATATTCTGGGGCAACTCAACACCTAGGCAAAAGGTACTCACTGCTTAAAAGAAAGTAGTTAGAATAATGTGTGGGATTCACAGTCGCACATCTTGTAGGCATCTTTTTAAAAGTTTAGGAATTCTTACAACTGCTTCACAGTACATTTACTCAGTAATGAAATTTTTTCCCAACAACTCGGACTAGTTTAAAGACAACAGCGACATTCATGATCACAATACCAGAAAAAAGAACGACCTACACTATCCTTTACTTAACCTATCTTTGGCAGGGGTAAAATATGCTGCTATAAAACTTTTTGATAAATTACCAGACGAAATAAAATGCCTGATAGACAGCAGTAATAGTTTCAAAAACAAATTGAAACCATACCTCCTTGACAACTCCTTCTATACCATAGATGAATTCTTGAATATGAGTAAATAAATCTAGAGATATAATATATGCATTTTGTGCCATTTAGGAAATGGGATAGATAATAGAAATATTTACGTATAACACTATAATGTAAAAAGAACCTTGTTTCCTGTGCGCATTCCTTGTGCATTTGACACGTTTCACATCATATCAGTTTTCCGTGCTATTGATCAATGGAACACGTAACTAACTAACATCTAAAGTGATAGAACAAGGAACTGTGCCCACACGATCAAGTATTTTCCAGTTGATCGTATAGCAAACCACTCTAGAAATACAGTAAAGCCTTCTAGGACACTGTTGAAAAGATCAGACATCACACAGAATCTTAAAACACGAACCACATTCGATTCGTCATCATCTAAAATAGAGGGCAGGTCAACTGGTACATGGGTTGCAATCCTCATGGCTTGGTATAAAAAGTATTCAGTTACGATATGGCGTGTAGAAACCTGTGCACCAGAAGCACTGCACGCCGGTGGGTCTTACGGACGAAGGAGGAATTTATGCGTCAGAGGACAGTGTCCTATCCGGAGGAGCGTTAAAATATATGTTCCTGCCGCAGTGGCCTCAGCTTGTTTACCAATCCTAACCACTCCTCCTCCCAATGACCTATGATGTTTTGTCTCAATAGCGAGGTAGCTGCATGAACAGGGGCAGAACTCTCGGAAACTTCCAAACAGTCATCTTTATCTACTGCATCTGCAGCTTCATCACCCTGAATACCCACGAGCCATGGAACCCAGTACTGTTTTTATTCTTCCCTGTGGATTAAAGTATGGGTATTTTCAGCTGCTCAAAGTTAATAATCCATTGTCCATGTAGTCTATAATGCAGGTCGGTCATGATAGTTGAACCGAGGGACGTAGGTCTCCGGTCTATGATCTCCTTTGGGCGCATCTGTCACGCTGAACATTTTCGTTATCGGTGATGGAATTTCCCACACGCTAATGCACTTGTCCACAACGCTCTATCTTGGAGGAATAGTGTGGAGATCGCAGAATGTCAGGCTCCCATCCGAGAAATGCACTGCCGTGGTCTGCAAACTGGGGTGGACGTATTGGTTTGGGACGCGAGAAGCGACGCTTTTCAACGCTGGTGAAATGCATCTCCGCAATTAGAGAAGGTCCAGAGGCGTATCGACCACGTAACTGCAGTTCAGCTCGTCATATTTTCGTTCTGTCGCTTCAGTGCATGGGTGTTAATTCATTTCTCGATGGACAATTATTTAAGAAGTGAGAAATATGTTTTAGGGACAGCAAAATAGTTTTGTTCACTGAAATAATTTTATAGTAATTCTTTCGGTTTCGATTAAATAGGAACAGGCAGCGAGAGAAAGAGAGGGCCGACAGGCGGAGGAGGGGGGGGGGGGAGGGGGGCGGAGGGGGGGGGAGGGGGGGACATCGTTCTACGGCACACACAGATACTGCAGTTACTTATCCTTCAGCTATACTGCTCAAAATAATTCTATAAATTGGTTGGTAATCTGACTCATTATTATAGAAATTAAATAAAGTTACATTCCTTATCCTTAATCCCTATCTATTAAAAAAACTACATACTGATCTTTCCACCTGTACGGAAACCTTGTTACGACTTTTACTTCCTCTAAATGATCAAATTTGGTCATCTTTCCGGTAGCATCGGCAACGACAGAGTCGATGCCGCGTACCACTCCGAAGACTTCACTAAATCATTCAATCGGTAGTAGCGATGGGCGGTCTGTACAAAGGGCAGGGACGTAATCCATGTTCACAGATGTCGTACGGCTCACATACTGATTCACCGTTACTCTAACAAAAAAAAAAAATTGTTCAAATGGCTCTGAGCACTATGGGACTTAACATCTTTGGTCATCAGTCCCCTAGAACTTAGAACTCCTTAAACCTAACTAACCTTAGGACATCACACAACACCCAGTCATCACGAGGCAGAGAAAATTCCTGACCCCGCCGGGAATCGAACCCGGGAACTCGGGCTCTAACTAACACACTGTGACAGCTCATTATCGTTCGTATTTCTCGAGCAAAGCACTTGCCTTTAAATCTGTCTGTGCTAGCGATTTAATGACATTCAGAATCTGCAGGGCATAAATAGGTAAACTTTAGGCTGTGCCATGAGCACGTGACTACAGACAATGTTGTTGCCGAAAAAAATGTTGCTCTGTGCATCTGCATGTTCACTTCTTACATATTCATATTCTAAAATCTTAGCACAGTATTCTCAACGTCAGACACGATAGTAGTTTCGTTCACAGGCTAAAAGGTTATATTAACACTTAATGGCGACGAATTCATATTAGTTTGAATAAACAAGCAGCAGCATTGATACACAAGCTGCTGAGATTATAACTGCCAATTAATCGAACCAAATTTATTACGCCGATGAAACATTCTACAGATAAATTTCATATTTCAGCTTGTCCACTAAAACAGTTCCGGACGAGTATCAACTTTCGACATTTCGGCTAGAATGATGTATTGCAAGTAATTGTTTACGGTCAACGCATTGGGAAACAATTAATATTGCGGTATAACGCTACCAGGGACCGAGGTTAAGCTAAATTAAATAACAGCCATCGATCGCGGGTGTGTGCACTGAATTAAACATTCAGCGGCTAATTACACGCGTCAGCGTTCGTGGTTACCTGTATCGAGCTTCCTGGACAATGCGATACGTGCGTGCGCACAACTACATGTACGCAACATTACTAAAATTTCTTATCCTTTTCAGCTCTTTAGTCACCAACGTTTGTGGCTTCTTCCCTGCATTACATGCAAATACAGCGGTATTAATTACCACTTTCAGTGTTATTATGCATACTTTATGTTGTTTCTGTTGGGGGTGTAGGATGACGGTGTAGGTTGCCTTCAGTCAGAAAGATTCCCAACAATTAGTAATAAAATGATATTTATTAAATATGAAGAAATAACTCAAAGGATTCTTCGTCTTATGAAATCTGCAGCGCAGCTGGACTTTGATATTATTACGTCTTATAAAACATTTAAGTCCTGGTACTGTGCTTCTGAGTGAGCCTACCTTTAGTCCGTAGCTGATCTACGATGCCTACTGAGTCTAAGGCGACGGACGAACACTGCAGCTTGTAGAGTCGACGGTAAACGGAGACAGTACACGGCTCCGCGCACGGGAGAGTATTGTCCGCCGTAGCTCAGTGCTCCGGTATTTCACTAGGCACTGCAATCGCTATGCCCATGGGTTGGTAGTTGCGGTCTCTTGACGGACTTCGGTATAGTTCATACTGCCAACCCATACAGCTGCTGCTTGTTTCGAGCGTGGCTTATCGAATGTGATGCGGTACCCTCTGGACTCGTAAGTAGCTCTTAACTGTTCAAAATACGAGTAATAGAGAGGTCCAGATCACTGGTAACATTGTCACCCAGGTTGATACCGCGTTCCCTTACGTTAGGAAGGCACTTGATACAGTTCAGTACTGCCATTCAGTGAACAAAACACAAGCTTACCGACCATTGGACAAGATTTCTGACTGGAATCAGGATATACTTGCATATAAAACTGGACACTAACACTTATCCGAAAAAAATCGAAAGATGTAAAAGTAACTTCAGGAGAAGGATAGCAAAATGCGACATGACCGTTGGAGTTTACAGAATAAATAAAGTATCTACTAAATATTGTTATAAGATCTACGAGGCTGTCCGGAAATGATGTAGTTGTCTATAAGAACGGCTCGAAGCCTGATGATAGTAGCGAAATGCAGAAAGACCTGCAGAGTATTCCTGATTAGCGCAGGCACTGACAGTTGACGCTGAACATAAATAAATGTACATATTGCTCGTATATAGGTGAAGAAATGCGGTCGTGTACGATTGCACTATTAGTAACATAACTGTAAACGTTAACTACAGTTCAATACGTAGGAACTACTCTTGTCACGATATAGCAGTGCCTGTGTTTCTAAGAAATATTAACACACACAGGCACTGAGCAGTGCTGCGGCTCGTATTGGTGCTGTTTGCGGGTTCCGCCCTCTGCTGGAGGCCAGACGGTATCGTTTAGTTGGCATGGTTGCGGTTGTTTGTCTTCTTCTCGTGTTGACTGGCGCCACTCGATATCGCAAGTGTTGCCTGTCCGCTAGTGGCAGCAGCGGCGGTTATCGATACGTAGTAACTGTTGCCTTATCCTTGGGGCGACGTCGTTTTTTTATTTTATTTCTTTTTATTTTTTTATTTTGCAGGGTCGTGTGAGTGGCGCATTCGGTTGGGGACTCAGGAGAAGCCAAGTCCGCACAGTGTGCAAACACACCGGGACCACTGACGCCACGCATGGACTCCCGGATGGAAGGCTGTTGTCACGAGGTTGCACGACTTCATCCTAAACCGGATCCAGCAAGCTTTAAGATGAGTGCATTTCAATCCAAGTAGAGAAACCTCCACCACTGTGATATCTCGCGATTCTCCAGTGACTTGGGTTCGTGTTGATGCTCGTAGAGTCACCAAGGCGAAGAGCAGTGAGTGGAGTGCTTGGGGAAGGCGGATCTGATTAGCTTTCCTCGACTTCTTATTACTATTTACTGCGTTCAACTGGTTACAATTTGTTAAGATCAACCAGCGGTAATTTTTCTTGCTTGGTGGCCGGTAACGCCCCAGTTACCTGCCCTGGGAGCCGGTTGGTGATTCTTCTACTCTTGTGGTAGTGATTCCTTTCTCGTTCTGGGCGCCGGCCTGAGTGGCCGAGCGGTTCTAGGCGCTACAGTCTGTAACCGCGCGACCGCTACGGTCGCAGGTTCGAATCCTGCCTCGGGCATTGATGTGTGTGACGTCCTTAGGCTAGTTAGGTTTAAGTAGTTCTAAGTTCTAGGGGACTGATGACCTCAGAAGTTAAGTCCCATAGTGCTCAGAGCCATTTGAACCATTTTTTTAACTCGTTCTGGGCGCTCCAAACACAGTATTCTGGGAACGTAGTGCAGACCTCCGGTTCCGGCTTTGGTGTATTGTTCCATCCTTGCATTTGGTTTATCGGACGTCAGGTATCATCAGCAATAGTCAGTCGTTGGACAGCCATTAATCTGAGTTACCATCTTGTGAAGTGAATGCAACTTTTGGCTGCCTATCTCATCGCTCGCGAAAGTGTTTGTTGCCGGACCTTCTCAGAGGTCGATTCCTGAAGCACCGTCTGGATCAGTTGCTTGTTTTTTAAAATAACTTTTGCTATTGTATTTGCTGTTTTACAGCAGGTTTCAAATTTTGTTATATTATGGCCGTTCCTGGAGTGTAAGGCCTTCAGCCATGATTGTGGTCATTTGCTTTAAAATTCTAATTTGGTATTTGTATTTTAGCAGTTAGCCTTAAAACCTTATCCTGGCGTCTGATGCTATGTCTGCTGTGTTTGTGGAGAATTGCCTTTAATATTTCAGTACCTGTAATTTGTAAGTTACAGCGAGTTTTAAATAATTTTTAATTTATTGCCATTCCTGGTGTGTAAGGCCTTCTGCCTAGATCACAGTGGCTTGCTTTTAAAACATTATCTCTTGCATGTGTATTTAATGGTGATTTGCTAAATTGTAACCCACTGAAAACAGTATTATTTACACTGTTCTTTATTCCTTCATTAATAACGTGGGGTATTTTTTTTATTTATTGTTGAGTCTGGAATAACTGATTTAAAATAAACTGTGTGTAACTGCAATAGGCAACCAATACTAACTGATTACTGCCCCATTCACAGTTGTAACCGAATCCTGCCTTCCCTTGACTACCAGGTTTCAGGCTCTGCAATATCGTATTTATCTGCCGATGCCAGGCTAACGACTTTCGATTAAATGTCTCCCCTGTACGGAATCACAGTAAGCGTACGAGTGTAGGTTAACGACTCATGGACGACGACTTATTGAAGCGTGAATATGGCAGGATCCCTGCAGCTGGGTATTACCTGGTAAGAGAAGTTGATTCTATTGGACAATTGAACAAGACTGTATCCCGAGAAGACTTACACGAGTCCCCACTGTGAAGAGTTGGGACCCGACAGCGTTTATTGTCTGATGTTTTCGAGTGGTCGTTGTTCTTATGTTGTGCTAAGGGAAGGGTAGCCTCAGTTTGATTGTATTTTATTTTATATTGTTTGATAATCGCGTGTGTTACCGATTGGTTAACGCCTCGTTGTCCGCCTCTGGTAGCTGAGTGGTCAGCGCGAGGGAATGTCATGCTTAACGGCCTGGGTTCGGTTCCCGGCTGGAGATTTTCTCCGCTCAGGGACTGGGTGTTGTGTTGTCCTTACTATCATCATTTCATCCCCATCGACACGCAGGTCGCCGAAGTGGTGTCAGCTCGAAAGACTTGCACCAGGCGAATGGTCTACCCGATGGGAGGCCCTAGCCACATGGCATTTAACGTCTCGTTAACTACCGTAGCACTGAGCTACAGCGCGCGTACTCTTGTACAGTTTCCAGTTACCGCCGTGGGAACAAAAAGCAAAAAAATGTAAAACGTCATAGATTTGTAATTTGAGAGTCTCTGATTCGAATCTTCTTCACAGAATTTTTTTTTTTTTTACTTTCGTTAAGTTGTATATTTTTGCCAATTGGAAACTGTAATAAACAAGTATAAAAAATTTAAAAAACTGGTTACGGAGACCGCTCGCGATACACGGGAATTCCGGTTTCGAATCTCAGTCCGGCACAAATTTTCAATGTCGTTAATCCATTCTACAGTTGGAAATTGTCGTACTCGCAACTGAGAATACGTTTCCTGTACTACACATGTTGTCCCACGTCATGACCGTTGTGCAACAACAGTGACACTTTGCGAGAAGAGAGTACATGTTCTGAGTTTTCTGCAGCCACGACTCTGCTGCGGTACGGATAACAGGTGAATCATAGCGTCGCAGTGAAAAGGTGGTAATTGTAAATGTACACTACAGTTGAAGTAAGCGGCACACTATGATTTTTTTGGGCACACCTCTAAAATTGCACATAGGTTCACCAAGAAAATCTGGCAACGTACAGGGTGAACCACCTAAATCTTGCACCGTAAATATTGCGGAAATGGGAAGTCCTATCGATGTGCAGTTTTCACAGAATACATTGGTAGTCAGGGGCTCGTTTTATTAACCAATACGCGGATTGTAGTGTACTTAGAAACATTATTATTTGTGCAAACATGCACTTTTTCTAAATGAAACAATACCTGTTACCATTAATAAGTTAAAAGTAGGGTACAGTAGAAAGTCAATGGTGTTTGTTGCAGGAATCCGGTGCTAGTTGTTTATGGGATATCGTGTTGCGCAAAGTTTTCACACCGACACTTGTTTGTGCCAATCTGCGTAGTTTGTTGGTGTGATGTTGTTATGTTTGCTTACAGCGTGCTTGTGTGTTCCTTGAGTGCATTGCGACTTGTTAGTCAATAAGTGTGTGTCAGCTCAAGCAGTAGGCCGTGAGTGGAAGATGGGATTTACGAATACCGAGAAAGCCGACATCCTCATGATGTATGGTTAGTGTAGTTCGGTCTTGTACTGTGTATGCGGCAAGATATCCCAATAAACGTCAACCATCTCGGCAGTTATTCATCAAGCTCTTCAAGTGAAAGTGGTAATCTAATACCTAGACAACGCAACGGAAGGAAACAACTGACGACAGAAGAGGGGAAAATTAATGTTCTTGTTACTGTTGCAGTAGATCCGCACGTCAGCTCCAGTAACACACGCGATTATCAAACAATATAAAACAGAATACAAACAAACTGAGGCTACCCTTATCGTAGCACAATATGAGAACGATGACCACTCGAAAACATCAGACAATAAACGCTGTTGGGTCCTAACTCTTCACAGTGGGGACTTGTGTAAGTCTTCTCGGGATACAGTCTTGTTCAATTGTCCGTGTCGAGATTCAAATCAGTGTCCAATAGAATCAACTTCTCTTACCAGGTACTACCCAGCTGCTGGGATACTGCCAGCCCCACACTGACATTTGTCATCGCCCATGAGTCAGGCAAATGTCTTACTCATTCTCCACCGACATATGTTCCACCAAGAGCTGCAGAGAAACGATTATGAGAATGGCGCTAACTTTTGTAAATAGGGCTTACGACGGGGTATTCCAGGTGTATCAAGTATCTTGTTTAGTGATGAAGCCACATTTATAACTCATGGCCAAGTAAACCACCGAAACTGTACTATTTGTGTGTTGACAATACGAGTTGGCTTCGTCAGATGGATTGTCAGCGCCCCTAGCGTATAAACGCGTGGTGTGGAATAGTGAACAATCAGCTCGTAGACCTTGGACGCGCACAAGTATCGCAGCCACCTAACAGACCATATTCCAAGGGTGCCAGAAGACATTCCTCTCCAGGCTAGGAGAAACCTGTGGTACCAACATAATGGCTGTCCAGACCGTAGTGCACGAAGTATTACACCATGTCTTCACGAAGTGTTTCCAAATTGTTGAACTGCACGCATAGCAGCTGTACCTTGCCAGCCTGTTCCCCAAATTTGACATCTGTGGGCTTTTTCCTGTGGGGAAAGCTGAAAGACGCTGTCTACAAGGACATACGAACGCGATGATATGCAACGACGTATTACCACCGCCTGCTCGGACGTTACCGCCGAAATGCTAGCATGTGTGTAGTAGTCGTTCCATACCAGACTGGAAGCGTGCACTGCCGCTGCTGGTAGTCATTTTGGGCACAATCTGTGATGGCCAACTGTCTCGTTACCGGTCAGAATCCACATGTTTAGTGCATGCACTTGTGCTGTTCTTCAGTGTGTGGTACCATAGTTATTGTACAAGTGTCGGTGTGGAAATTTTTCAAAATACGATATCTCGTAAACGACTGGTACTAGAATCCAGCAACAAACACAACTGAGGTTGCTTTACCCTAATTTTAGTTTGTTAATGTGAATAGGCAAACACTACGGAGGAAAGGAAAGATGAAGAAGAAGAATGTGAAGTTAATGAAGAAGATGTGAAGACTGCAACCAAAAGACTCAGAAACAACAAAGCCCCAGGGGAGGACAGAACAACATCAGAACTAATCGTGGAGGGAGGTGAGAGCTTACACTTAGAGATATATAAACTGTGTAAGTAGGCTGTTTAGGTTTTTATGTTGGTAACGCCATGTAGAGCTCTATATGAAAATCACTGGCTGTGCTATGTGCAGTCTGTGGCTGGTTTGCATTGTCGGAATATTCGCCATTGTAGCGTTGGGCAGTTGGCTGTTAACAGCGCGTAGCGTTGCGCAGTTGGAAGTGAGCCGCCAGCAGTGGTGGATGTGGGGAGAGAAGTGGCGGAGTTTTGAGAGCGGATGATCTGGACGTGTGTCCACCAGAGACAGTAAATTTGTAAGACTGCTATATATATTATGACTTTTGAACACTATTAAGGTAAATACATTGTTTGTTCTCTATCAAAATCTTTCATTTGCTAACTACGCCTATCAGTAGTTACTGCCTTCAGTAGTTTGAATCTTTTATTTAGCTGTCAGTAGTGGCGCTCGCTGTATTGCAGTAGTTCGAGTAACGAAGATTTTTGTGAGGTAAATGATTTGTGAAAGGTGTAGGTTAATGTTAGTCAGGGCCATTCTTTTGTAGGGATTATTGAAAGTCAGATTGCGTTGAGCTAAAAATATTGTGTGTCAGCTTAGTGTTGATCAGAATAGGTAAAGAGCGAAATGTCTGAGTACATTCAGTCTGCTCAGCTGTTTGAAAATCATATAATGTAAGAGGTTTATCAGGCTAGTAATTCATTAAATTTTCTAAGGTGACGTTACAACTGATCCAGTTGATATGGAAGAAGGAGACACTGCCAGAAGAATGGAAATTGGCTACAATATGTCCAATATACTCGTACTAGAAGGGAAGCAAAATGGAATGCGGTAACTACAGAGGAATTAGCCTGTTGAATGTAAGCTATAAGGTGCTGTCCATCATCATCCTCAGAAAATTGCAACCATTCATAGAGAACAACATACAGGAGTACCAAACTGGCTTTCGACCAAACGGATCGACAATAGATCACATTTTCACATTAAGACAATTGTATGAAAAACACTGGGAATATGATGAAGATATCTACAGCCTCTTCGTCGATTTTCAACGTGCATATGACAGCATCCACGGGAATAGCCCATACAATGTAATGGGTGACTTCAGAATCCCTGAGAAGCTAGTGAGAATGGCGCAAGCTTGTATACAAGGGTCAAAGACAGCAGTACATTTCCGAGGAGCCACATCAGAAACATTCGAGACTAACAGAGGCCTCAGACAAGGGGATGCTCTCTCATGTGTTCTGTGATAAAAGAGTGTAAGCAACAGGAGTGGGCTGGAGTAGAGATGGACGATAACTTCAATTGTCTCGCATATGCAAATGACATCTACTAAGTGAATCAAAGCACGAGTTGAAAGAAATGTACCAGAAAATGAGCCACAATGCACAGAAGGTAGGGCTCAAAGTGAATCAAGACAAAACAGAGTTCATGCAATTAGGAAGAAGACAAAAGCAGGAAGAATTTCTTGAAATAGATGGTAAGAGGTTCAAGAGAGTACACCAGTTCAAATACTTGGGATCTTGGTTTACCATGAACATCAGTAGCAGTGGGAATGAAATGCATGCATTCCCTCAGAGAGACAATCAGCTTTAAATCGATCTCAGTGAACACTAAGATGAAAATCTGCAACACAGTGATATGCCCAACAGTAATGTACGGTTCAGAAACATGGAGTATGACTAAGCGAGAAAGGGAAAAAGCTATTAACATTTGCAAGAAGAGTAATGAGGATGATATGTGGACCAGTTTTAGATAACGGGGAATGGAGTTGTTGTTGTTGTTGTGGTCTTCAGTCCTGAGACTGGTTTGATGCAGCTCTCCATGCTAATCAATCCTGTGCAAGCTCCTTCATCTCCCAGTACCTACTGCAACCTACATCCTTCTGAATCTGCTTGGTGTATTCATCTCTTGGTCTCCCTCTACGTTTTTCACCCTCCACGCTGCCCTCCAATGCTAAATTTGTGATCCCTTGATGCCTCAGGACATGTCCTACCAATCGATCCCTTCTTCTAGTCAAGTTGTGCCACAGACTTCTCTTCTCCCCAATCCTATTCAATACCTCCTCATTATTTACGTGATCTACCCACTTAATCTTCAGCATTCTTCTGTAGTACCACATTTCGAAAGCTTCTATTCTCTTCTTGTCCAAACTATTTATTGTCCATGTTTCACTTCCATACATGGCTACACTCCATACAAATACTTTCAGAAACGACTTCCTGACACTTAAATGTATACTCGATGTTAACAAATTTCTCTTCTTCAGAAACGGTTTCCTTGCCATTGCCAGCCTACATTTTATATCCTCTGTACTTCGACCATCATCAGTTATTTTGCTCCCCAAATAGCAAAACTCCTTTACTACTTTAAGTGTCTCATTTCCTAATCTAATACCCTCAGCATCACCCGACTTAATTCGACTACATTCCATTATCCTCGTTTTTCTTTTGTTGATGTTCATCTTATATCCTCCTTTCAAGACACTGTCCATTCCGTTCAACTGCTCTTCCAAGTCCTTTGCTGTCTCTGACAGAATTACAATGTCATCGGCGAACCTCAAAGTTTTTATTTCTTCTCCCTGGATTTTAATACCTACTCCGAATTTTTCTTTTGTTTCCTTTACTGCTTGCTCAATATACAGATTGAATAACATCGGGGAGAGGCTACAACTCTGTCTCACTCCCGTCCCAACCACTGCTTCCCTTTCATGTCCCTCGACTCTTATAACTGCCATCTGGTTTCTGTACAAATTGTAAATAGCCTTTCGCTCCCTGTATTTTACCTCTGCCACCTTTAGAATTTGAAAGAGAGTATTCCAGTCAACATTGTCAAAAGCTTTCTCTAAGTGTACAAATGCTAGAAACGTAGGTTTGTCTTTCCTGAATCTTTCTTCTAAGATAAGTCGTAAGGTCAGTATTGCCTCACGTGTTCCAACATTTGAACGGAATCCAAACTGATCTTCCCCGAGGTCGGCTTCTACCAGTTTTTCCATTCGTCTGTAAATAATTCGCGTCAATATTTTGCAGCTGTGGCTTATTAAACAGATAGTTCGGTAATTTTCACCTCTGTCAACACCTGCTTTCTTTGTGATTGGAATTACTATATTCTTCTTGAAGTCTGGGGGTATTTCGCCTGTCTCGTACATCTTGCTCACCAGATGGTAGAGTTTTGTCAAGACTGGCTCTCCCAAGGTCGTCAGTAGTTCTAATGGAATGTTGTCTACTCCCGGGGCCTTGTTTCGACTCAGGTCTTTCAGTGGTCTGTCAAACTCTCCCAATTCATCTTCATCTACATCCTCTTCCATTTCCATAATATTGTCCTCAAGTACATCGCCCTTGTATAGACCCTCTATATAGTCCTTCCACTCTTCTGCTTTCCCTCCTTTGCTTAGAATGGGGTTTCCATCTGAGCTCTTGATATTCATACAAGTGGCTCTCTTTTCTCCAAAGGTCTCTTTAATTTTCCTGTAGGCTGTATCTATCTTACCCCTAGTGAGATAAGCCTCTACATCCTTACATTTGTCCTCTAGCCATGCCTGCTTAGCCATTTTGCACTTCCTGTTGATCTCATTTTTAAGACGTTTGTATTCCTTTTTGCCTGCTTCATTTACTGCATTTTTATATTTTCTCCTTTCATCAATTAAATTCAATATTTCTTCTGTTACCGAAGGATTTCTCCTAGCCCTCGTCTTTGTACTACTTGATCCTCTGCTACCTTCACTACTTCATCCCTCAGAGCTACCCATTCGTCTTCTACTATATTTCTTTCCCCCATTCCTGACAATTTTTCCCTTATGCTGTCCCTGAAACTCTGTACAACCTCTGGTTTAGTCAGTTTATCCAGGTCCCATCTCCTTAAATTCCCACCTTTTTGCAGTTTCTTCAGTTTTAATCTATGGGGAATGGAGGAGGAGGAAAAACAAGGAAATCTACCTTCTGATGTGACAACCAACCATCCTACAGAAAATACAGAGCAAAAGAATACAATGGGTGGGCCATGTAGCGCGTATGCCAGATGGAAGACAGGCGGGGAAACCAAACACGAAACGCCCCATTGGACGACCAAGGCAGCGCTGGATGGACGACCTGGCGAAGGACCCAGCAGCCCTGGGAATTGAAGACACTGGAGGAACTGGGCCCAAAACAGGAAGGAATGGAGGCAGTTTGTGGAAGCAGCGCGTGGTCTGCAGGGCCTGTGATCACTGAATATCTAACGGAATAGGCGCTGTTCCATTCAGATAAGTGTGTGTTTGCACAAAAAATTTACTAAGAATTATTGCAGCTTGTTTATTGGCTAACAACACGAGCACCTAACTACCAAACCATTCTGCGAAAACCGCACATCAACAGCAATTTCCATTTCGTCAATATTTGAGGTTGAAATTTTAAGCGATTCAGCTTGTATAGATAAAATGCAATGGCGCATCAAGCCGTAGTGGAATGGTGCTAAGAAACTGACCAAGGCCACATGGGCGTGGATGATACTAATCGGAAAGGAAGCCCATCGACTACAGACGACAATGTCTAAACTATCAAAGAAGAACACCTGGATGAAAAGAGATTTTCCAACGATGAGAACGTTTAAACGGCGGTTCTCGAATGTTTACTTCACCAAGGAGCGAATTTCTACCGTCGATAAACTGAGCAACTAGCAGAACGTTCCTTTTGTATCCCGCCTGGAAGGCGGCGCGTGGGTCTGCTCCTGTAATTTAGAGGGTAGACCGAATGTAGGAAGCTAGGAGGAGCAGGTGAGGTAGAACTCTCGGTACTGCAAGTGGTTTTACTATATCTCAAAAAAATGGTTCAAATGGCTCTGAGCACTATGGGACTTAACTGCTGTGGTCATCAGTCCCCTAGACTTAGAACTACTTAAACCTAACTAACCTAAGGACATCACACACATCCATGCCCGAGGCAGGATTCGAACCTGCGACCGCAGCAGTCGTGCGGTTCCAGACTGTAGCGCCTAGAACCGCTCGGCCACTCTGGCCGGCTACTATATCTCAGCATAATAATAAACGTGAATACATAACTTTGTACTGAGGAGCACGTAGGTGTGAAGCCGGATGTATTACCGCTAACAGAAGTTACACAGGAAAAATCTGTAGTGGCTCGCCCACTATTAAAATGAAACAATGCTGGTTGGTCGTCTGCTCGTGATCTAAATGGGCTGAATCTGGAGCGGCGCTCGTAGAGCTGCACAGTGCCGCCTAGAGCGCGCTGTCGTCGGTGTGGATCGTCCGCTCTTGTAGTGCCAACCTAAGAACTTGCACCTACGCCGTGGCATCGTAGCTATCGATACCACAGTTCGAATCTTTGTTTACAGAGATTTGGTGGCTATGTTGAAAAATAGTGTCATTGTCTGCGTCACTTTGAAGTGTAGTGCACTGTTCAGTAAAAGTTATTTGATCTGCGATAATAAAGTGATTTCCCGTCCACAGACGGAATTTGAATTCTCAGTTTTACCGGAGGACCAGGAATATAAAGGACTGTATAACGGTTTGAATCCATTCGGACTGCAATAAACGACAACATGTGAAGAGAAACACTTGTTACTGACAACAATCACACACAAAGAAAATACGAGTATACATATTCACCTTTTAGCATGCAAGGCGCACGGGTCCCGACCTGCGACAGCCGCTCAGCTGAGTGTCCATCCACACCTCTCTTACTGTCGTCATAGCGAGTGTCCCGATAGCCGTCCTTGGATGGGTCACTTCCAGGTCAGTGCCTCTCACGTACAAAAAATTCGAGAGAGCCGGCCGGAGTGGCCGAGCGGTTCTAGGTGCTATATCTGGAACCGCGCGACCGCTATGGTCGCAGGTTCGAATCCTGCCTCGGGCGTGGATGTGTGTGATGTCCTTAGGATAGTTAGGTTTAAGTACGACGGCAGTTCAATAAGTAATGCAACACTTTTTTTTCTGAAACAGGGGTTGTTTTATTCAGCATTGAAATACACTAGGTTATTCCCCGATCTTTTAGCTACACAACACTATTTTTCAACGTAATCTCCATTCAATGCTACGGCCTTACGCCACCTTGAAATGAGGGCCTGTATGCCTGCACGGTACCATTCCACTGGTCGATGTCGGAGCCAACGTCGTACTGCATCAATAACTTCTTCATCACCCGCGTAGTGTCTCCCACGGATTGCGTCCTTCATTGGGTCAAACATATGGAATCCGACGGTGCGAGATCGGGGCTGTAGGGTGCATGAGGAAGAACAGTCCACTGAAGTTTTGTGAGCTCCTCTCGGGTGCGAAGACTTGTGTGAGGTCTTGCGTTGTCATGAAGAAGGAGAAGTTCGTTCAGATTTTTGTGCCTACGAACACGCTGAAGTCGTTTCTTCAAATTCTGAAGACTAGCACAATACACTTCAGAGTTGATCGTTTGACCATGGGGAAGGACATCGAACAGAATAACCCCTTCAGCGTCCCAGAAGACTGTAACCATGACTTTACTGGCTGAGGGTATGGCTTTAAACTTTTTCTTGGTAGGGGAGTGAGTGTGGCGCCACTCCATTGATTGCCGTTTTGTTTCAGGTTCGAAGTGATGAACCCATGTTTCATCGCCTGTAACAATCTTTGACAAGAAATTGTCACCCTCAGCCACATGACGAGCAAGCAATTCCGCACAGATGGTTCTCCTTTGCTCTTTATGGTGTTCGGTTAGGCAACGAGGGACCCAGCGGGAACAGACCTTTGAATATCCCAACTGGTGAACAATTGTGACAGCACTACCAACAGAGATGTCAAGTTGAGCACTCACTGAGTTGTTTGATGGTGATCCGTCGATCATCTCGAACGAGTGTGCTCGCACGCTCCGCCATTGCAGGAGTCACAGCTGTGCACGGCCGGCCCGCACGCGGGAGATCAGACAGTCTTGCTTGACCTTGCGGCAATGATGACACACGCTTTGCCCAACGACTCACCGTGCTTTTGTCCACTGCCAGATCACCGTAGACATTCTGCAAGCGCCTATGAATATCTGAGATGCCCTGGTTTTCCGCCAAAAGAAACTCGATCACTGCCCGTTGTTTGCAACGCACATCCGTTACAGACGCCATTTTAACAGCTCCGTACAGCGCTGCCACCTGTCGGAAGTCAATGAAACTATACGATACGAAGCGGGAATGTTTGAAAATATTCCACAAGAAATTTCCGGTTTTTTCAACCAAAATTGGCCGAGAAAAAAAATGTGTTGCATTACTTATTGAACTGCCCTCGTAGTTCTAAGTTCTAGGGGACTGATGACCTCAGATGTTAAGTCCCATAGTGCTCAGAACCATTTGAGCCAAGCCAATTCGAGAGAGGGCATCTTCTGTGCTGAATGCACACGCATTGCCCGAACTCTTACGGGACTCGTTAAGATTGTCTCCCGCTAGTAATGAGTGTAATGGTCAGGGGCACTACGAATGTAGTGTGTGGACATTAAGTAGGAAATGTAGGTCCCACGGGGAGCGTGCGAGGGATAAATCCGTGCAGTCGCACTGTTCTCTGTGCCCTCGGTGGCTCAGAAGGATAGTGCGTCTGTCATGTAAGCAGGAGATCCCGGGTTCGATTCCCTGTCGGGGCACACATTTTCAACTGTCCCCGTTGATGTTTATCAACGCCTGTCGACAGCTTAGGGTCTTATTATCACTTCAACCGTAGGAAAGGCAGATGTCAAGATGAGATTCATCAGAAAGTGTTATGGAAATATAATTCATCCCCAAGACGGGTGGCTTACAAAACACTTGTCAGACCGATTCTTTAGTATTGCTCATCAGTCTGGGACCCTTACTAGGTTTCACTAATAGAGAAGATGCGAAGGAGAGTGTCACGTTTCGTCACGGGATAGTTTTGTCGTGGCGTTGCGCAGATGCTTAACACTCCAGTGGCAGGCGCTACAAAGGCGCTGTGCATCCCTGAGAGACTTACTGCTAAATTTTCGAGAGAGAAATTCCAGGAAGATCGGGCAACATGTTACCTCCACTAACGTTCGTCACGCACGGTGACCACAATGAGAAAATCAGAGACCAACAATCTTTCCTAGCCCGCACCGTTCGCGCCAGGAACAAGAAGAACGAGGGAAATGATAGCGGAACCAGGAGGATCCGCCAATACACTCGGTAATGTGTCTTCCAGAGTATACGACGTGCGACAATAAAGTAATGAGACTGATTTTCTTTGCAAGATGTGGCAACCCTGGAGGCTTGCATTGGCACAATGTCTTTGACCATGGTCTATAAGCTGCTTCTAGTCCAAGCGGCACATCGATGCTACTGCTCAGTCGTGAGTTGTGCTGTAATAACTTAACGCGTGTTTGCGTCTCTCGTCACGGAAATGAAACTGCATAATATTTCGCAACGGTATGCCATTTCTTTTTGCAATAAACTGGGTGAAAATGTGACAACAACTTACGGTAAGCTTCAGAAGGCTTTTGGAGAGGAGGTTATGTCAAGAGCTCAAGTTTTTCGCTGGCATAAAATGTTTAGTGAAGGCAGAACGAATGTTGAAGATGAAGACCGCAATGGACGACCATCAACCACACAGACGGATGTCAACTTGGCCAGGGTGCGTGAACTCATACGATGTGATGGAAGATCATCCGTGAAAATGATTTTCAGAAGAACTGAACATCAATCGAGAAACAGTTCGTCTAATAATAACTGAAGACTGAATTGGATTCTGCGTGACGATAATGCGTCATCCCATACTGCTCAGCCAGTACAGCAATTTTTAACCTCAAAACAAATTTCAGTACTACCACAGCCAGCTTATTCACCAGATATCGCTCAAATAAAAAATGGCTCCGAGCACTATGGGACTGAACTTCTAAGGTCATCAGTCCCCTAGAACTGAGAACTAATTAAACCTAACTAACGTAAGTACATCACACACATCCATGCCCGAGGCAGGATTCGAACCGGCGACCGTAGCGGTCGCGCGGTTCCAGACTGTAGCGCCTAGAAATGCTAGGCCACCCCGGCCGCCAGATATCGCTCCGTGCGATTTTTTTCTATTTCCAAGAGTCAAAACGGCGGTCAAGGGACACCATTTTCAAACAACACAAGATGTCCAAATAGCTGTGATGAGGGTCTTGGATGATATTCCAGAAATGTTTCCATCAATGGCAGAAGCGCTGGAAAAAGTGTGTGCAATCAGAAGGGAACTACACTCCTGGAAATGGAAAAAAGAACACATTGACACCGGTGTGTCATACCCACCATACTTGCTCCGGACACTGCGAGAGGGCTGTACAAGCAATGATCACACGCACGGCACAGCGGACACACCAGGAACCGCGGTGTTGGCCGTCGAATGGCGCTAGCTGCGCACCATTTGTGCACCGCCGCCGTCAGTGTCAGCCAGTTTGCCGTAGCATACGGAGCTCCATCGCAGTCTTTAACACTGGTAGCATGCCGCGACAGCGTGGACGTGAACCGTATGTGCAGTTGACGGACTTTGAGCGAGGGCGTATAGTGGGCGTGCGGGAGGCCGGGTGGACGTACCGCCGAATTGCTCAACACGTGGGGCGTGAGGTCTCCACAGTACATCGATGTTGTCGCCAGTGGTCGGCGGAAGGTGCACGTGCCCGTCGACCTGGGACCGGACCGCAGCGACGCACGGATGCACGCCAAGACCGTAGGATCCTACGCAGTGCCGTAGGGGACCGCACCGCCACTTCCCAGAAAATTAGGGACACTGTTGCTCCTGGAGTATCGGCGAGGACCATTCGTAACCGTCTCCATGAAGCTGGGCTACGGTCCCGCACACCGTTAGGCCGTCTTCCGCTCACGCCCCAACATCGTGCAGCCCGCCTCCAGTGGTGTCGCGACAGGCGTGAATGGAGGGACGAATGGAGACGTGTCGTCTTCAGCGATGAGAGTCGCTTCTGCCTTGGTGCCAATGATGGTCGTATGCGTGTTTGGCGCCGTGCAGGTGAGCGCCACAATCAGGACTGCATACGACCGAGGCACACAGGGCCAACACCCGGCATCATGGTGTGGGGAGCGATCTCCTACACTGGCCGTACACCACTGGTGATCGTCGAGGGGACACCGAATAGTGCACGGTACATCCAAACCGTCATCGAACCCATCGTTCTACCATTCCTAGACCGGCAAGGGAACTTGCTGTTCCAACAGGACAATGCACGTCCGCATGTATCCCGTGCCACCCATCGTGCTCTAGAAGGTGTAAGTCAACTACCCTGGCCAGCAAGATCTCCGGATCTGTCCCCCATTGAGCATGTTTGGGACTGGATGAAGCGTCGTCTCACGCGGTCTGCACGTCCAGCGCGAACGCTGGTCCAACTGAGGCGCCAGGTGGAAATGGCATGGCAAGCCGTTCCACAGGACTACATCCAGCATCTCTACGATCGTCTCCATGGGAGAATAGCAGCCTGCATTGCTGCGAAAGGTGGATATACGCTGTACTAGTGCCGACATTGTGCATGCTCTGTTGCCTGTGTCTATGTGCCTGTGGTTCTGTCAGTGTGATCATGTGATGTATCTGACCCCAGGAATGTGTCAATAAAGTTTCCCCTTCCTGGGACAATGAATTCACGGTGTTCTTATTTCAATTTCCAGGAGTGTACTTTGAAGGAGACAACACTAAACTTGACTAAAATGGTAAGCAACTTTTTTTTCACATCAGTCTCATTACTTTATTGTCGCACCTCGTAGATGTACAAGGTGTCCATAATTAAAGTTCCAGATTCGAAACGCTGTAGGAAGAGTCTCACTGCTCAGAACGATGACAAATCTAAACAGCGTATTATTGATGCTGGAGGATATATCATGGAACAAAAAACATTAACGACAAGTTGACCAATAAATGGCTCTGTAAGCGTCGGGATATGCACGCCAGCAGACGCACGGCACAGACTGTTCCTCAGTTTGCGTCTGAGACGCCGATCACGACTGTCTGCATGAAGAATCGGACCTGCTGGTAAAGTTCTTTTACAGGGACGGTGACTGTGTGCTAGTAGTTCTTCAGAAGTTCTGGACATTCAAATTTATGCTGAAAGGCATTGGTCTGCTGCCTGCCAAGGATATGGGCAAAGTGATCACAAAATTCTAAGAAACAGATTCTTTTGGAGTGAAATGTGGCAGACAGAAGAAAGCAGTTTATCTGACATCTGTCGAAGAAGTGTCCACAGCATTGCAGGAAGGATCGAGAGGTGCTGGCAAACTTGCAGCACACGCGGAATTGTCAGAAAGTTGGAAATGCCTGCAAGCATGATGCATAAAATCCTGCGGATCATCCTGCACTTCTACCCTTATAAAAATTACCCTATGTTCGGGATTTGCTTTCTTCGGACCTATCATAAAGATAAATGTTCGCCCTGGAATTTGTTGCTAGCATGAAAATCGACGATGAATGGCCGTGGAACATTAAATGGGCGAACGAAGCCTATTTCTATCTCTGGACATGTCAATACACAGAATTTCAGAAAATGAACAACGGTTAATCCGCACACACATCAATCGGTACCAGTTCATTCTGCAAATTGACCATGTGATGCGGATTACCAGCACCGTTTATTCCAGAGCAGGTTTTTTTTTTTTTTTCTCCGAGCTGTTGAGTCCTGCGGGTCCTGATACCTGTAGCGTAACTGGTAAATACTATGAGAGTCTTTTGTGCATGAAAATCGTTCCAACCCTTCAACTGTGTGGATGTTTGGGTATGATCACTTTTATGCAAGACGGTGCTCCTCGGCACATTGCACAGCCAATGTAGCGGCTGCTATGGGGGCATTTCGGAAATGCTAGAAATATCATATATGATTTCCCTATAGCATGGCCGTCCAGATCAAATGATGTTAATCCGTGTGACTTCTGGCTGTGGGAATATCTCAAAGACGTTGTGTTCAGTGCTCCAATTACGATGTATCTGAATTGAATACACGCACTGCGCAACGTATCCTGATCGTGACCCCCGAGACTCTCCGATCTGTTGTGGAGCGTGCTGTGTGTGTGAATTCCTAAGGGACCAAACTGCTTAGGTCATCGATCCCTAGACTTACACACTACTTAAACTAAATTGCGCTAAGAACAACACACACACCCATGCCCGAGGGACGACTCGAACGTCCGGCGGGAGGGGCCGCGCAGTCCGTGACAGGATGTAACGTGCTGTTTCTCGAATTCACCTTGTGGCAGAAAACGGTGGACAACATATTCAATACGTCTTGCGCCAGTCTCACGGCAATTAGAAACCGATGGCATTTCGCTTTTTATGCAATTTTCGGCGCGGGGACAATTAAGAACCAATTTTATTTTGCTTCATATGCGATTTTTGGCCTCAGGACAACTAAAAGCCTGTTTTACCCATCCGATTTGGTGCGACCTCGCCGTGGAGGACGGACTTACCGAAGTGACAGTGCCGCGACTGTTGGCTGTCGAACTTGTGCAGTCATGTACAATGAACTATATGGATGATGTAATATGCAACTGTAGCTATTATAAAGCAATTTTTCTGTCATTTGTACTCGACCCCATTTGGGTTAAGACATTTACAGAGCGAACTATTGGTAACATTTTCGTTATCTTTTTTTTCATGACGTTTCTCCCTATATCAATAATACGCCGTTCAGATTTGGCATCATTCAGAGCAGTGGTTCTCCTTCTACAGTGTTTTGAAACTGAAACTTTTATTGTTGGCACCCTGTAGATGTAGATGTAGATGCAGATGAATGGGAGACGCAGGCGCAGGCCTGACCCCTTGCTGGGTGGGTGCTGACCGCCACAGGCCCTCACCGCCCCAATGGAGGCAGCAAGCAGATGAGATTCTGGCCGCCTTCCGACCGGCCGGTAATTAACTGCGCCTTCCCTTGGGAGCCTTGCTTTACAGCGGTCTCGGAAATCCTCCCAACGGCTGGACGGAGAGCACCACAGGTTCTCCCTCATCTTTTCCGTTACCCTTAGTTGACTTCAGTCACAAACCAAGTGCTAAATTTCAGCTGCCAACATGAACTGGAAGTCACTGAAAACAAGAATGAAATGTGACATTTTTTACATGGTTTCCACTATTCAAACTACCTGCTGTAGGGCCCTGGATTCTATCACTGTGCTACATGGAGTTCTCGAGTTATTGTTTCTATTGGCTTACAAGACACGCACTGAATTTCTGAATGAACCATAACTCCACTACAAACTTTCACAGGTGGATCAAAACAAGAAAAAGGTCTAGTAACCATTGACTCTAAAATGTTATTCTTAAAAGTTGTAAGGGTGCCGAACGGAGACACCTCAGTGTGGTCAATATGGTATTGTGGAAACTGTGTAGCGTCCTTCGAAGCTAACAAAAAGTGATTAGCAAGTTTACATTTATTCATTCAGATTGGCAGTTCTGTGTCTTCTCTGACGCCTTCACTCATTCCTCTTGTCAGCTGGGCTGGGCTGGGCTGGTAGCCAAGGCCGCTGCAACAGCAGTTCGGGATTTTATGCCCCTAGACTGCCCCCCCCCCCCCCCCCCCGCCGCTTCAGGAATGGGGGTTATCGCTGAAACAACCGGTTTTCGGTTATATCTTTTTTTCACTCCCGCTCAGAATAGCCGGTTTCGGAAATAAGCTATTGTAGGTTATTTATTCATATTATTTTATTGTAATAAATGTAGAAATAAAACAAAGATTGAAAATTTTGGCTCTCTCTGTTTCAAGATAAATAGAATCAAAATATTAAATTTAATAAGCAAAGAAAAGAAAAATTAATCCGTGCACGGTTCGCTGCTTTCCTTGAAAAAAAGGAAGTGTTTGAATATTACAAAAAATTATCAGTTCTCTCCTACAGAAGATCTCGACGTAAGTTTCCTTCGAAATCGTGAAAGACCATGCACAGAAATTATAACTGATCGTGCCGCTGAACAAATAAATGCTAGCTGTGAAAGCAGCTCGTATGATCAAACACGTTAGGTCAAGACCTATGATGTAGTAGAACCTCTACCCTCTACTGCAGCTTAATTGCAAAGTGCATGAACGCATGGCATGTTACATAGAACTGTTATGTTTCAAGTATCAATTTAACAGTGGCAAGGACATGTAAACAAATTCGGAGAGATCTTACTCAGTTAATAATGATTTAAACACAATTCTCAGTAGAAAGAAGAACATAATTATTCATACATGAACCACTTGACATTTTGCGCCATCACATAGTGAACATTCCCCTCCAACTTGTTCGAGAATCCTACGAAAATATCAAGAACAGTTAAATGAACGAGAAACCGATTACCGATTTCTGGTCTACGTGAATTGAGGTTGTATATCTCATAATAAAAAGCATGCTATATTCTAGCCATCCATAATGGCTCGTTATAAACGTGAAATCGTTGCACTGAATGAATAAGGTAAGCTGCACAGCAGTCGGCTTTACCCCAGCATGATTGTTAGCTCGTAAGAAGAATACGCAGAAAGCAATCTTTTGGAGAGTCTGCACAGACATCTTTTCCAAAGGGCTGCACCGAGTGCAGGTCGAGAAGCACACCAGCAAGCAGGTATCCTCCTCTCCTCTGTTTCTCTCTTCGTTTCACTCGAACGCCGTCCATGCGTTAACGCACGAGTCCACGTTAACCTCTCGTTGGCGTAGACCAGAGGCCGTCAAACTGCAGCCCGCGGGCCGCATGCGGCCCGAATCAAGTATTTGTGTGGCCCGCGATACTCAGCCGTATTTTATAACAATATGCATGTGACAAATAACAGCTGAATCCAAAACGTCAACTAACGTTAAGAGCTGTAGTTATCCTGCTTAGTAACAAAAAATACTTACACAGCGAGTTACGATTTTAAGATTTGCTTAATTTTAATCGATGTTGATGAACTCGTCCATGAGCTAAGTAAAGTTGGCCGCTTACCTCAGCGGTACAGGGGTGAAGTAGCGCGTCCACTGCTGTTACAGTGGGAAACTTTTATTGTTTTTTCAGCCAGTACCGATAACTCACATGTGCGAAAGTCTCGTAGCGATCAGCTGCTACGGTATGAATTTTGAGACGGAAGTAACATGGATTTGTGAATTCGTGTTACAGAGACGGTCATCTTCAATTGTGATACTTGCAGCGAGGACCATTACATTAAAGATCTTATAATACAGTGCAATGAGTAGAAGAAAACTGACATTCAAACCATATGCCATAGTGTCTCATATTGAATAATGCTTTGAAACATAAGTACAGTTACTTTTATTAACCAGTTAACCATCCGTTCACACAGACAGCCTTGCCGCTGTGGATACACCGGTTTCCGTCAGATGACCGAAGTTAAGCGCTGTCGGGCGTGGCTGGCGCTTGGATGGGTGACCGTCCAGGCCGTCATGCGCTGTTGCCAATTTTCGGGTTGCACTCAGCCTCGTGATGCCAATTGAGGAGCTACTCGACCGAATAATAGCGGCTCCGGTCAGAGAAAACCATCATAACGAGTGGGAGAGCGGTGTGCTGACCACACGCCCCTCCCATCCGCATCCTCATCTGAGGATGACACGGCGATCGGATGGTACCGATGGGCCATTTGTGGCCTGAAGACGGGGTGCAGTGCTTTTCACACAGACAACACAAGACTTAGTTAGGCAAAGCTGTGCTACGACTTTGGGGTCGCTGAGGTGCAACAATCTGAAATAGAGAACAGCTGACACAAAGTGGTCTGAATGGTACCGATTTTTAACGGTCACTACACAGGGGCCAGCTGCCAACTTATCGCGCCCTTACCACAGCTAGTCTACTGGACGCTTGCAACATATAAATTTGTTTAGTTTACCAATTAATAATAAGATTGTTATATATTCGGCCCGAGGTGTCGTCCCTCAAATACCAGCTCTTGAGCAAAAAGACGCTGGTCGCCCAATCTACCCTTCACAACTAGCCGAACACTGTCCACACATCCGACATAGATTGTTGAGCACACAATACATCAGCAATTTGCTCATGATTTATAGAACACGGACAATAGTAAAATCTGAAGGTTGTCATCTCTGGCGAGGAACTTTCAAGCTTGAGGGTAAAGTGGTTGATTTTTTGTTATTGTTCATATTTATTATGATACTTTATGGCTAAGTAACTGATTGCCCATTCATCGAAAAATTTGCAGTGAATTATGAGTGTGAAGTGCGACTTCTAATTTCAGTGAAGCAAGTACTGACAGTCTGAAATTGTCATCTTTTTCCACAAACCCCTTTAAGAAGTCTTTGCAAAACTTCTATGGTCATCTGCAAGGAATTTCTGAATCCTATTCCAGTCCCCGTTTTTTAACGTGTCAAGAAGATCACGCCCATATTTGTTTCCTTCTTCAATAAGCTCACGAATGAACAATATTGCTATTTTTTGGTTGGTGCACTTTAGGTTATACATCTCTGCATACGAAATGAAGGTAACATATCTAAATGACTTTTTTATAATCGTTAAAGGCCTCTATCTTTTTCCTCCCTTGGTGGTTCGTTCACGAGTCTTGTGCACAATTTCAAAGCGTCATTGAAATATCTGAACACGTTAAAGCGAGTCCACACTGGGCGCGCCGCACCGAATACGTTGTGCCCTTTGTCGGTACATGAAAGGAAGCAGAGCTTCAGCGCTCGCTCAGCTTTGGACGGGGCTGGGCCGCGCCGTGTTCGCGTGAGTGAAGGGTCGCAGCTGGAGAGCGTCAGTATTGCAAGTCCCGTATTTATTCTGCTGCACCGACATTTTAAAATAGAGGAAAAAGCCTCTTCATTTAACATCAGTGCTAAAATGCAGGGCAATGTACAACGAAAATAATCTTTTCAATGACCTGACTCCTGCTGAGAATGGACAGAAGTTTTTATCGTGTGCCGTTTCAAGACTTTGAACACCTGTTGTGTCTGAATCATGAATAACTGTCACAAGTAGTACAATTACAACACCTTGCAAAGAGATTCTGGCTATTACGTTCCACTTTCTGACAACTGGAGATTCCTTTTCAAGTTCAATGTACCTCGTCAAAATAATCAAAGTAATCAACGACTGTCATCGAAGTTTGCGTATTGTTCTTCGCTTCTTTTATTTTACAGGCGAAAAAACTCGCGAGCCTTTGTCATTCGTCATTTCTTGTTTTTATGTGACAATTATTGACTTCAGGATCCCACAACTCCCGCTTTCCTCTACAAAAATCTGAAAACCATTCAATGTCTTTGCGGTTTCGCTTAATAAGAACACACTGCTGCTACCCTAGTACAGACAGTCACCGCGCCTGCGAACAGAAACCTGCTTATGATACATTCGGATATTTGTCTCGCTGTATTCTGCACGGCGGCGTAATGAATTATTTACTTGTCCTCTGCCACTGACTCACGCCGCAATACCAGTGTTAAGCAATGTTGAGTCTGAGAATCCCATGTCGAGTAAGATTTGAACTGCATCAAAAATACTGTCCAGCAAGTACCACATTAATGATGCCCTGTCACTGACTCAAAACACAATTTCGTGGACTCATGTAGGCCAGATGCAGCTCTGCTACAACGAGTCGCAGCTTAGCGTTCCAGTGAGTAATGGGCTTAAGGTACTGCAGCGTACGCTTCCACTATCTCTCTCTTTCTTTGAAGTAAACACGGTGCCATTATCCTAGTCATATCTTCTAATTCCTTAGCCAGGTGACACACAGCGCAATGTTGACATCCGTGTTAAACATACCCTATTGGCCATTAAAATTGCTACACCAAGAAGAAATGCAGATGATAAACGGGTATTCATTGGACAAATATATTATACTAGAACTGACAAAAAAAATGGCTCTGAGCACTATGGGACTCAACTGCTGTGGTCATAAGTCCCCTAGAACTGAGAACTACTTAAACCTAACTAACCTAAGGACAGCACACAACACCCAGCCATCACGAGGCAGAGAAAATCTCTGACCCCGCCGGGAATCGAACCCGGGAACCCGGGCGTGGGAAGCGAGAACGCTACCGCACGACCACGAGATGCGGGCTAGAACTGACATGTGATTGCATTTTCACGCAATTTGGGTGCATAGATCCTGAGAAATCAGTACCTAGAACAACCACCTCTAGCCGTAATAACGGCCTTGATACGCCTGGGCATTGAATCAAACAGAGCTTGAATGGCGTGTACAGGTATAGCAGCCCATGCAGCTTCAACACGATACCACAGTTCAACAAAACTAGTGACTGGCGTATTGTGACGAGCCAGTTGCTCGGCCACCATTGACCAGGCGTTTTCAGTTGATGAGAGATCTGGAGAATGTGCTGGCGAGGGCAGCAGTCGAACGTTTTCTGTACCCAGAAAGGCCCGTATAGGACCTGCAACATGCGGTCGTACATTATCCTGCTGAAATGAAGGGTTTCGCAGGGATCGAGTGAAGGGTAGAGCCACGGGTCGTAACACATCTGAAATGTAACGTCCACTGTTCAAAGTGCCGTCAATGCGAACAAGAGGTGACCGAGACGTGTAACCAATGGCACTCCATACCATCACGCCGGGTGATACGCCAGTATGGCGATGACGAATACACACTTCCAATGTGTGTTCACCGCGATGACGCCAAACACGAATGCGACCATCATGATGCTGTAAACAGTACCCAGGTTCGTCGTTGAGTGCACCATCGCAGGCGCTCCTGCCTGTGATGCACCGTCAAGGGTAACCGCAGCCATGGTCTCCGAGCTGATAGTTCATGCTGCTGCAAACGTCATCGAACTGTTCGTGCAGATGTTTGTTGTCTTGCAAACGTCCCCATCTCTTGACTCAGGGATCCAAATGTGGCTGCACGGATAAGATGCCTGTCACGGATAAGATGCCTAGTGATACGAGGCCGCTTGGATGCAGCACGCGTGTCGTATTACCCTCCTGAACCCACCGATTCGATATTCTGCTAACAGTCATTGGATCTCGACCAACGCGAGCAGCAATGTCGCGATACGATAAACCGCAATCGGAAACGTGATGGTACGCATTTCTCATCCTTACACGAGGCATCACAACAACGTTTCACCAGGCAACGCCAGTCAACTGCTGTTTGTGTAAGAGAAATTGGTTGGAAACTTTCCTCATGTCAGCACGTTGTAGGTGTCGCCACCGGCGCCAACCTTGTGTGAAAGTTCTGAAAAGCTAATCATTTGCATATCACAGCATCTTCTTCCTGTCGGTTAAATTTCGCGTCTGTAGCACGTCATCTTCGTGTGTAGCAATTTTAATGGCCGATAGTGTACTAGGAACAAAGTATAGCACAGATGATTTTGAAATTACATGTGTCCGATCTAAATAAATGATATGAGTAGCGCGTAAATATTTGTATGCCTCCGGTTCTGAAGGTGCTTCATAATAAATTGAGACGCATCGCATATGGCAAAATGTAAACTACATTAAGTCTGTTGCAAATGAACTTTAACTCAACAATAAAGAAACATCAGCTACATTACTATTAAAAACTAAAACACATCTTTATGCTCACTTGTCGCTTGTCGCCAGCTCACCTTCGCACTGGCAATATTCCACAATACTGACAAAGGAAACCCGCCATAGGTCGCTCTCTGACACGGTCGAAATCTCACCTTGCCGTGTGAACCTGTGCTTGCACTAATTAAGGTAACTATTGTTATAGGTAACTATAACTTATTCTGATGTAGATACCCTTAGTCAGCATCGAAACCAGGTCAATTCAATAAAATTTATGTAGTAGGCTGGCTGTTTTTATACTTCGTTAAACTTTAAATACCGTTGCTGAATATCCGTTTTGGTTTTTGCGCCCATAGTTCAAACCCAGTATTACATTTTTTTCTCTCTTTTGTCGTTGAGGAAGTGTGTGACATATTTTTTGTGACATCGTAAAATGTACTGGAATTATTGAAAAAAGAAATGAGCGTTTCAAATCTTATTAAAAACAGATTTTCTCATACAAATCATATATTAAAAACGGTAATTAATCATTTAAAATATATAAATTCCAATATTTCATTTTTTGCTTCGATTTCTACTTTTACCTTTCAAGAGAACCAGTGCGTTCCTCAGAGTGATGTGTTTCGCAAAATCCCAAGTATAAAACGTCAGAGCAACGGGCCAAGCGACATACGCCACAATCACATTTTTTAGTGTGAATATAGTCAGGAAAATATTCTCGTTAACGTAGTTAAAAACCTCACGATCTGGCGATACGTTTGCGACAAACGACGCATATTGAAGTATTTTCTCGAATTCTAGAGCCTAATTGTGGATGGAGCCATTTATTTTCATTACATCACTTTTACTTGTGAATTCCCTTTGCTCCGTGATGAACGTACGGTACTTACATAGGTTGTGAGTTCTTCACATGTCAGTACAAGTATACGTCACAGGGTTAACATAAAGGACCGGCCTCTGTGGTCGAGCGGTTCTAGGCGCTTCAGTCCGGAACCACGCGGCTGCTACGGTCGCACGTTCGAATCCTGCCTCGGGCATGGATGTGTGTGATGTCCTTAGGTTAGTCCGGTGTAAGTAGTTATAAGTCTAGGGGACTGATGACCTCAGATGTTAAGTCCCATAGTGCTTAGAGCCATTTGAACCATTTAACATAAAGGCACACCCTCCGGCGGAATTGCTTTCACTGAAAACGTCGGTAATTCAGTTTCATCGACAAACAGTCTTATCTTAAAAGCAGTGATCACCTTAATCACTGCACGTCTCCATTTTTGCGTAAGGTCGTAAGACTTCGTGAGAAAACCAATGATATATTCTTTTGTGAACTCTTATTATTTTACGGCTCTTGCGTATACATTCTGTTGCCGTCCCATTAATTGGTTTAAGTCTTGTTGGACTCGAGGAGCAAATTTACCACTGAATTATTAGATATAAACAGATACTGTTGGCAACAATTTTTTGAAAAGTGTTAATCCGTGTCAGTTGTGATGAAGAAAGTTACTTTTATTATCCACAACAGACTCGGAAGTCGGAGCAGCCACATACTGAATATATCATTTCGAAAAGATAGGACTGCTTTAGTTATAAGTCCTTTATTTATAGGACTTGCAGCTTAAGCGATCTTATCTCGTAAAAATACTTTTATTATATTTGAAATGCTTCCTTCTTTTATCAATAATTACATTGTGTTTTGCATTATCACAAAATATATTGATGCCAAATACGCGGTCCAACCACATTATTGTGACCACCTATGTTTGACGTCAACGTCCAGTAACCATTCGCAGACGGGAAGGTGGCAATTTATCTGACGTGCAAAATGATATGAACTTTGGCGTTCTGGTCAAAAATGCAAGTATTTCAGAAATCTCCAAGTGTGTAAACTGTTCGCATGTCACCACAGTTAAAATATACTGTGCGCGGCAAAATGGCGCCATCCATAACCGGCGCAGACGATAATGTAGAGCACCACGGGCTAGCCGTCCGCTGTGGCCGAGCGGTTCTAGTCGCGTCAGTCCGGAACCGCGCTGCTGCTCCGGTCGCAGGTTCCAATTCTGCCTCGGGCATGTCTGTGTGTGATGTCCTTGGGTAAGTTAGGTTTAAGTAGTTCTAAGTTCTGGGGGACTGATGACCTCAGATGTTAAGTCCCATAGTGCTTAGAGCCATTTGAACCATTTTTGAACCACGGGCTATAGACGACGGGGTGAACGACAGCTGGGGAGAAATGTATGGATGAATGGGCGTGCAACAGTTCAGTAAGTGACAGATCAACTGAGGAGCTACCAAGAGTGACTCCTCAACGACAGTTCAGCGAATGTTGTGGTATTTGGTCTTCTGCAGCAGGCCCTTGGTCCGTGCAACCATGCTGACCGCTGTTCACCCGCGACGAAAGCTGGAATTTGCACGCCAGTAACGCAACTGGAGACCGACTGAGTGGCAACAGGTGACCTTTTCCGATTAATCATGTTTCATTCTCCATAGCACAGATGGTCGTTGGCGGGTACGAAGTGAAACGCCTGAAAGTGAACACACATCATCAATCAGCGGAAAGGTAGAGGCAGGAGGAGGGAGCAATATGGTCTGGGGAATGTTTTCGTGGTATGCTCTGTATGATTTCGTTATTCTAAAAGACACAATGGATCAACACAAGTATGTATCTACCCTTGGGCACTGTGTCCACCTCTACTCGAGGTTTGTTTTACCGCGGTACAATGGCATCTATCAGCAGGAAAACGCAACGTGTCACGTACACTTTGGCCATTAAAATTGCTACACCACGAAGATGACGTGCTACAGACGCGAAATTTAACCGAGAGGAACAAGATGCTGTGATATGCAAATGATTAGCTTTTCAGAGCATTCACACAAAGTTGGCGCCGGTGGCGACACCTACAATGTACTAACATGAGGAAAGTTGCCAAATTCAAATGGCTCTGTGCACTATTGGACTCAACTGCTGTGGTCATAAGTCCCCTAGAACTGAGAACTACTTAAACCTAACTAACCTAAGGACATCACACACATCCATGCCCGAGGCAGGATTCGAACCTGCGACCGTAGAGGTCGTGCGGTTCCAGACTGTAGCGCCTTTAACCGCTCGGCCACTCCGGCCGGCTGAGGAAAGTTTCCAACCGATTTCTCATACACAAACAGCAGTTGACCGGCGTTGCCTGGTGAAACGTTGTTGTGATGCCTCGTGTAAGGAGGAGAAATGCGTACCAACACGTTTCCGACTTTGATAAAGGTCGGATTGTAGCCTATCGCGATTGTGGTTTATCGTATAGCGACATTGCTGCTCGCGTTAGTCGAGATACAGTGACTGTTAGTAGAATATGAAATCGGTGGGTTCAGGAGGGTAATACGGAACGCCGTGCTGGATCCCGACGGCCTCGTATCACTAGCAGTCGAGATGACAGGAGTCTTATCCTCATGGCTGTAGCGGATCGTGCAGCCACGTCTCGATCCCTGAGTCAACAGATCGGGACGTTCGCAAGACAACAACCATCTGCACGAACAGTTCGACGACGGTTGCAGCGGCATGGACTATCAGCTCGGAGACCATGGCTGCGGTTACCCTTGACGCTGCATCACAGACAGGAGCGCCTGCGATGGTGTACACAACGACGAACCTGGGTGCACGAATGGCAAAACGTCATTTTTTCGGATGAATCCAGCTTCTGTTTACAGCATCACGATGGTCGCATCCGTGTTTGGCGACATCGCGATGAACGCACATTGGAAGCGTGTATTCCTCATCGCTCATCGCCATACTAGCGTATCACCCGGCGTGATCGTATGGGGTGCCGTTAGTTACACGTCTTGGTAACCTCTTGTTCGCACTGACGACACTTTGAACAGTGGACGTTACATTTCAGATGTGTTACGACCCGTGGCTCTACCCTTCATTCGATCCCTGCGAAACCCTACATTTCAGCTAGATAATGCACGACCGCATGTTGCAGGACCTGTACGGGCCTTTCTGGATACAGAAAATGTTCGACTGCTGCCCTGGCCAACACATTCTCCAGATCTCTCACCAATTGAAATCGTCTGATAAATGGTGACCGAGCAATTGGCTCGTCACAATACGCCAGTCACTACTCTTGATGAACTGTGGCATCGTGTTGAAGCTGCATGGGCAGCTGCACCTGTATACGCCATCCAAGCTCTGTTAATGCCCAGGCGTATCATGGCCGTTATTACGGCCAGAGGTGGTTGTTCCGGGTACTGATTTCTCAGGATCTATGCACCCAAATTGCGTGAAAATGTAATTACATGTCAGTTCTAGTATAATATACTTGTCCAATGAATACCCGTTTATCATCCGTATTTCTTCTTGGTGTAGCAATTTTAATGGCCAGTAGTGTAGCTAGCAGGGTACGTGCATGCTCGAAGAGCAGTAGGAATAGTTTACTGTACTCCCCTGACCACCAATCTGCCAGGATTTAAAACCAGTTGAAAATCTTGGGACCACCTCGGTCGGTCTGTCGGCGACATGGCTCCTCATCCGAGAAATTTAGCGCAGCTGGCCACGGCGTTGGAGCCCCTGTTAGTACCTTCCAGAGCCTCATTGGCTCTTGGGGCACGTCTCGAAGTTGTCAGGGCAGCAAAAACTTGCTCATTCGGTTTTTCACAGGTGGTCACATTAATGCGACTTTGCGTACTTCCGCGACAGCTGAAAAAAAATCAGACTGAATTATAACTGAGACGGTCTATTGTTGATGGCAGCGATAATTTCCGCACCCGCGGTGCTTGTCTCGCGGACAGGGCGCAGGTTGGGGCCGCAGAGGTTTGCATATCGCGAACAGGCAATATCGACGTGGTGTGTGAGTCCGGACCGCCAAGCGAACCTGAAGGCAGTTTGTCTGGGAGAGTACTGTCTGGCTCTAAGCACTATAGGACTTAACATCTGAGGTCATCAGTCCCCTGGAACTTAGAGCTACTTAAATCTAACTAACCTAAGGACATCACACACATCCATGCCCGAGGCAGGATTCGGATCTGCGACCGTAGCGGTCGCACGGTTCCAGACTGAAGCGCTTAGAACCGCTCTGCCACACCGGCCGGCTGGGAGAGTACTGGTGCATAGAGATACATGCTGTGGACAAAGCTATGTGGAGCAGGATATGTGATCAGCAGATCTTGTGAAGTTAGTGCAGTGTATACTTTGTAACGACTTGCGACCACTCCTGTCGGTTCAGCCTTGTATGGAGTCCGTGCGTTTGTACGAAAGTAAACGTTGTGGTCTGCTTAATTGCGGCAACCTGGCCTCTGTGCTACACAAAGGCACTGTACTGATTTCACTTTTGCTTTAGGATGGGCGGAGAGCGAGATTGGTGGAGTCATTAAGCTGTAGGCATCTGTCCTTGCATACTGATAGAATGAAAATACCAAGCTTGTTGGCGTCGGTAATGTTTTGGTGGTTCCTGTTTGAGTAGTCATATTAAGCTATGGCTAATGGTATTAATTCGGATGTTTCATCGCTTTTAAGTATTTTTAAATAGGACGCTGAGAGTGTTTAAACTTGTTGGGCCATTGCAGTTGTTAAGTGAATACTTGCTGTCTTATGTAATCTCTTGTTTGTGCTACTGCGTAAAATTGTTTTTGCTGTCCGATTACAAGTATCAAACACGAGTTTCCGCTGAACTTCCAGTGCTTAAGTTGGAAGGGCCTTTGCAGTTCTCACGTGAATTAAATTTAATCTGCAGTTTTTGGTACTGCGTGAATTTGATTTCTGTTGCATGACCATAAACATGAAACATTCATTGCCTTGTGGGCGTTTTTTTAAAATTTATTAAAGTTTTGGAGTTTCTTTCTTCTTTAAAGTAAGATTCAAAATTAACTCACGCATGGAGTGGGTTTGGCGTAAGTGTTTTATAATTATTTGGGTGTCAAAGTTCTGTTTATTCTGCTTTAGATAGCTATCTGGTTAGTGTTTTCATTGTCATTTGCCTGAGGGAGGAAGTTGTTGTCTCAGCCCGGCAGTGGGGGATGTTGCGCCAGTTTGCAAGGAAAAAAAACTATGAATTTAAAATTTAATAACATTGTACTAAAGAGTGTAATTTTTTAAAGTTATGGCCTCAGGGTTGTGGTCCAGGCACTTGTCGATTTGAACGATTTGTCCTTTTTTTAAATTGTTTACTCTAGTGTCTTTAAATTATTGGGCACTTGTTAATTGTCTCGGGAATCAGCGCGAGGCGGGCTGGAGGTGTGTGCGCGGAGGGGGGGAGGGTGTTGGTCCCCCTGTGGTACCAACCCATGCGGATACACGATGTGCGAAAGGATTAATTAAGTGGCATCGGAACTTAAACCGTCATTTTACACCCAAGTGAAAATAGACGCCCCTTTATTTTCGCTCTTCTTTCAGCCTGCCAATTTCATGCATGGCGGGCTCTGCTCGTGAGTTTGCCTTGAAAACGCTATTCCGGAAGCGCCAGATTAAAGTGTTTATCTTTTCAATATTCTTGTCAATTTCTGCCAAGCACCGACGGGAAACGCAGTTCAATCAATGTTACATCTTCGGAACACTTGTTTTCAGAGCTGCATTATGGTGTGCTTCTTCCTTTTAAGAACTCGTACTTTAAATAATTTTTTCTTCTTTCAAGAGTCATGCCACCTGTGAGAAATGGTCATACAATGAAGCTTTTCTACAAGTCGGTTGTACCATGGTAGTTGGTAAGGAGAGCCACACTGTGTTTTGTGAAGTAAAGTGCTAACAGCAGAGAGTACGAAATCCAGGAACTTAGAATACCACTGACAAAAAGATAATAAATTATTCAAACGCAATGAGGCTGCACTTAGAAGTTTGCACATGGAGTCATCAGGCTACCTTCTTCCAGTCTACAGAAGCTGGCTTCGAAGCTCCATACCGCATCAATCATCGAATCGCTGAAATCAAGAAATCGCATTGAGTAGGAGAAACATTTATCGTGTCTGATTTATTACATGCGGTGAAGGTAGTTCTAAGAGAGTGACATGTGGAAAAGATAAACAAGATATGTATTTCTAACAACACAATCGGAAGCTGTATCGAGGACATGAGTTTAGATATTTTGGACAGGGTATTCATTGAAATAAGATCAACAAAATTCTTTGCTGTGCATTAGATGAATAAACCGATATTGCGTTTTGCTCTCAGACTATTGTCTATGTTCGATACATAAAATTTGACTGCCTGAAATAAAATTATTGGTTCTCTGAATCAATGAACGTTACTACAGGCGGCGAAGATGTTTTCCTGTCAGTGAAGAATTTTGTTGAGGAAAATGAGATGCGCCGATCAAAGTTGGTAGTTGTATGTACAGACGAAGCACCTTCCGTCTTGGGCGTTCGTTCTGGATCCCATACCATGGAGAAAGAAGTTGCTCCAAATGCTATGGTCAGCCACAGAATCACATATTGTGATATAAGGGCGAGCAAAATGTTTACATCTATGAGCGTTGCTGTGCTGTATATGCAACACAGAGCGACTCTGGTGCGGGTATGTAAGCACTGACATTTACGCAAGCAGTTGGTGTGGCATTTGTCTTTCCGGCGTGCGTGATGTACACGCAGAAAGGTGGACTATGGCGACGATATTACCAAATGCGTCTAAACAGAACCAACATGTCGTTATTCTTCTCTTGGCTTCCGGAGGACAAACAAGGGGGGGCCGCTGAGGCCGAGCGGTTCTAGGGACTTGAGTCCGGGACCGCGCGACTGCTACGGTCTCAGGTTCGAATCCTGCCTCGGGCATGGATGTGTGTGATGTCCTTAGGTTAGTTAGGTTTAAGTAGTTCTAAGTCTAGGGGACTGATGACGTCAGATGTTAAGTCCCGTAGTGCTCAGAGAGATTTGAACCATTTTTGAACAAACACCGGTAACATCCATCGGTAAATGAAGAGTGTGTAAGAGGTCTGCTGCTCCACGAGAATGCACGTCCCCATATCGCAAATCTCGTAAAGCAGAAGTTACACCAACTCAAGTGGGAGAGACTCGAACACCCGCCCTAGTGTGCTGATCTCTCCTCATGCGTTTATCGCACATTCTGTCCCTTAAAAAAAAGTCCTGTCGAACGAGGGTGCGCAGCAGCCGTTACGAGTTTTTCATGCAGCAGGACACGGTGTTTTACCAAACGGGTATCTTCAATCTGGTGCGTCCATGGGTTGATAGCCTCAATGCTCACGACGATTTTGCCTGATTGGCATACCTTTTATGAACCGTAAACCTTAGAACGGAAACTTTTCGATCGTACCTCATACTTTACCAACGAAAACACTTGCACCTGGATCGTTGAAGGTACTCATTCAGGTAGTACAGATTGTAAACGACATTTGAGGTAGTGCAACAAGCACAAGACTTCTCAAAAAATTGTTCGGAGAGGTTGGACCCAAAGTCGCTGTGTCCTTGTTCCGCTCATCACGTGGCGAAGTATTGCATAGAGTTTTCCAGTTTCGACAAGACAGTGCTTTGTTTCTGGAAAGGACGAGGACGGAAAAGGAGAATGACTTACATGCTAAAACAACATCCGAAGTGCCATATATTGTTTATTTCTTTGTAGAAATAAATAGGACTAGCATTTGCTGACAGGGAAGTACAGTGAACATTTTTGCAGCAAAACATTAAGTTGACAGTTTTCTTCGCAGATTACAGTTTTTTCAAAGGAATTTGGATTTAAAAACACTTCGATGATCATAGAACTGATACTGATGACCGACACTAACAGTGAAAGATACTGATTCAAACACGAAATAAGTCATCACCTAGGTCAGTAATAAATTCTGTCAGTAACTATTTACCTGCTTCGAATTTTAGGTATCGCCAGGGATTTTTCTTTGCTCGGTGGTCTGGAACGAGATTCACTGAGTCTCGCGAGGACCACTGAGAAACTACCTGATTGACAAGTAGTAGCTCCAAGGTTTGGAAAGTCAGCAATGTCCGGGAAAGTGGTGTGCTGGCTCCACGCCCCTCCATTCTGCATCCGCATGAAACCCTGTACCACAGGATGACATAGCGGCCAATCAACGACGCGTCGTTTTTTCTCTGTCTTCCTGAACTGGAGTATCAAAAAGCAAATGACTAGCTTTTAAGGCCGTTTCCACATTGTTGTTGTTGTGGTGGTGGTCTTCAGTCCAAAGACTGGTTTGATGCAGCTCTCCATGCTACTCCATCCTGCGCAAGTTTCTATCTCCAACTAGCTACTACAGCCTACATCCTTCTGGATCTGCTTACTCCATTCATCTCTTGGTCTCCCTCTACCATTTCAATCCCCACCCCCCCCCACCCCCACCCCACGCCACACACATCCCTCAAATTCTAAATTCGTGATCCAGTGACGTGTCAGAATGTATATTATCAACCGATCTCTTCTTCAAATTGCGCCACAAATTTCTTGTCTCCCCAATTCCATTCATTACCATTACTTCCTAATTAGTTACGTGATCGACGCATCTAATCTTCTGTATTATTCTGTAGCACAACATTTCGATAGATTCTATTCTCTTTTTATCTTAACTGTTATTGGTCCACGTTTCACGTACAAGGCTACACTCCATACAAGTACCTTCGAAAAAGGCTCCCCAACTTTTTAATTTACATTCAATATTAACAAATTTCTCTTCTTCAGAAACGCTTTTCTTGTCGTGCCAGTCTACATTTCTTATCCTCCCTACTTCGGCCATCATCGGTTATTTTGCTGCCCAAATAGCAAAATTCATCTACTACTATCAGTGCTTCGTTTGCTAATCTGATTCCCTAAGCATCACTTGATTTAATCCCACTACATTCCATTACCCTTGTTTTGATTTTGTTGCTGTTCATTTTATATCCTGTCCATTTTGTTTAACTGCTATTCCAAGTCCCTCTGACAGAATTACAATGTCATCGGTAAAGCATAAAGTTTTTATTTCTTCTGATTTTCTTCTTATTTTTCTTTCGTTCCATTTATTATTTGTTGAGTGCACATACTGAATAACATCGGGGATAGGCTACCAGCCTGACTCATTCCCTTCTCAACCACTGCTTCCCTTTCATGTCTCTCGAAGTTTGTAACTGCCGCCTGGTTTCTGTACAAGTTGTAAATAGCATTTCGCTCCCTGTATTTTACCCCTGTCACCTTCAGATTTTCAAAGAAAGTATTCCAGTCAACACTGTCAAAAGCTTTCTCTAAGACTACGGATGTTATAAATGTAGGTTTTTGTTTCCTTAATCTATCTGCTAAGATAAGTCGTAGGGTCAGTGTTGCCTCAGGTGTTCAAACATTTCTATGGAATCCAAACTGTTCTCCCTCGAGGTCGGCTTCTACCAGTTTTTCCATTCGTCTGCAAAGAATCCGCGTTAGTATTCTGCAGCTGTGACTTATTAAACTGATAGTTCGGTAATTTTCACATCTGTCAACACCTGCTTTCTTTGGGATTGGAATTATTATATTCTTCTTGAAGTCCGAAAGTATTTCGCCTGTCTCACACATCTTGCTCACAATATGTTAGAGTTTTGTCAGGGCTGGTTCTCCCAAGGCTACCAGTGGTTCTAATGGAATTTTGTCTACTCCCGGAGTCTTGTTTCGACTTAGGTCTTTTAGTGCTCTGTCAAACTCTTCGCGCAGTATCATATTATCCCATTTCATCTCCATCTACATCCTCTTCCATTTCCCTAATATTGTCCTCAAGTTAATCGCCCTTCTATAGACCCTCTATATACTCCTTCCACCTTTCTGCTTTCCCTTCTTTGCTTAGAACTGGGTTTCCATCTGAGCTCTTGATATTCATGCAAGTGGTTCTCTTTTCTCGAAAGGTCTCTTTAATTTTCCTGTAGGCAGTATCTATCTTACCCCTAGCGATATACGCCTCTACATCTTAACATTTGTCCTCTAGCCATCCCTCCTTAGCCATTTTGCACTTCCTGTCGACCTCATTTTTGACACGTTTGTATTCCTTTTAGCCTGCTTCATTTACATTTATATTTTCTGCTTTCATCAATTGAATTCAATATCTCTTCTGTTGCCCAAGTGTTTCTAGTAGCCCTCGTCTTTTTCCCTACTTGATCCTCTGCTGCCTTCACTATTTCATCTCTCAAAGCTACCCATTCCCCTTCTACTGTATTTCTTTCCCCCATTCTTGTCAATCGTTCCCTAATGCTCTGCTTGAAACTCTCTAAAACTTCTGTTTGTGTCAGTTTATCCAGGTCCCATCTCCTTAAATTCCCACCTTTTTACAGTTTCTTCAGTTTTAATCTACAGTTCATAACCAATAGATTGTGGTCAGAGTCCACATCTGCCCCTGGAAATGCCTCATAATTTAAAACCTGGTTCCTAAATCTTTGTCTTACCATTATATAATCTATCTGAGATCTTCCAGTATCTCCCGGCTTCTTCCATGTATACATCCTTCTTTCATGATTCTTGAACCAAGTGTTAGCTATGATTAAGTTATGCTCTGTGCAAAGTTCTACCATGTGGCTTCCTCTTTCATTCCTTACCCCCATTCTATATTCATCTACTACGTTTCCTTCTCTCCCTTTTCCTACTACCGAATTCCAGTCACACATGACTATTAAATTTTCGTCTCCCTTCACTATCTGAATAATTTCTTTCATTTCATCATACATTTCTTCAATTTCTTCGTCATCTGCAGAGCTAGTTCGCATATAAACTTGTACTACTGTAGTAGGCATGGGCTTCGTGTCTATCTTGGCCACAATAATGCGTTCACTATGCTGTTTGTAGTAGCTTACCCGCACTCCTATTTTTCTATTCTTTATTAAACCGAGCCCTGAATTACCCCTATTTGACTTTGTATTTATAACCCTGTAGTCACCTGACCAGAAGCCTTGTTCCTCCTGCCACCAAACTTCAATAATTCCCACTATATCTAACTCACCTATCCATTTCACTTTTTAAATTTTCTAACATACCTGCCCGATTAAGAGATCTGACATTCCACGCTCCTACCTGTAGGACGCCAGTTTTCTTTCTCCTGATAACGTTGTCCTCCTGAGTAGTCCCCGCCCGGAGATCCGAATGGGGGACTATTTTACCTCCGGAATATTTTACCCAAGAGGACGCCATCATCATGTAACCATACAGCAGAGCTGCATGCCCTCGGGAAAAATTACGGTTACATTTTTCCATTGCTTTCAGCCTTTCGCAGTACCAGCACAGCAAGGCCGTTTTGGTTAGTGTTACATGGCCGGATCAGTCAATTATCGAGACTGTTGCCCCTGCAACTTCTGAAAAGGTTGCTGCACCTGTTCAGGAACCACACGGTTGTCTGGCCTCTCAACAGATGCCCCTCCGTTGTGGTTGCACCTACGGTACAGCTATCTGTCTCGCTGAGGCAAACAAGCCTCCCCACCAACGTCAAGGTCCATGGTTCATGGGAGGGGGGGGGGGGGGATTCCATTCCATAACAAACGTAAAATTCTTTTACATAAAACCAATACAATTCCTTTCTTAATATTGAATGTCACGGCCAGTATCCTTGCACCGATGATAAATAAATGAAGAACAAAAGTAAGTATCACGCACTAAACTTCACAACAAATGTTCTATTACCTAATGATTCAATAAGGTGTCATGCTGTCATCGTTCAATGTGTTTGGTGTGGAGGAAATGATGTCGGATGCTTCACTGAAAATACTGATAATTTATATTTACTATATCTTTTAAACAAATAAAGTTACAAAGTTGATATTTACAACGTTTGTCATTTTAATGATGTGCTCTTATATGAAATGTCGATCGTTAAGGTCGACCAAAGCTTTCAGATTTTAGTATTCAGGTCTTTGTTACAAAACTTGTTAGTTTCACTTTAAGAATAATTCCTAAACTATTATAGATATGATCAAGTTTTATTGGGATCACCATCAAAATTTAAGAAAGATGGCAGATTAAAACTACTGTTGCTTGATTCCCTTCATTACTACAGAATTAAATAGTTTTCATAAATGTTTCCCTTTATGGCCGATCTTAGTCCGGCAATTTAACGCTGCTAGGTCTCTCTCACCACAAACAGCTTCTACGGGGTTTCCCTATGACGTAGGTTCTCGTCTGTGTCACTCGTACACTACAGTGCTTAGGCCTCATTCAGCACAATAGACGTATGTGAATTTCCCCATCTCGTGGCGAATCTGTGCTCTTTGTGCCACACGGTCCTGGATGACAGGGTTCGTTTCACAATTCCTGAAGGCTGTCTCTTTCGACCGTATACTTAAATGAGAACGAAGTGCTCGTTAACTCACATCGTGTGTAACATTGTTTAATGAAAAATCTTTCGGCAGTATATTTTAAATTGAAGTAATTAAATAAAAATTAACAGTTGCAGACAGAGTGGAGCCTTTCTAAAGGGCTTTCAAACATGTGGCACTTGAACAGAAGAAACTGTACTACGTTTAATGATGCCAGCGGTCTGAAGTGTAAGTGTCGGCCTGTAGTCGAAGCCAGAGGAGACTTGGCAACTGGGAACTGGCGTAAACTACACCCAGACGCGATAGAATTGGAAAGTGAGCGCGCCGAGGTGAAATTTTAATAGGCTGGGAAGCGGCCCTCGGAGGGGTGAAATTTTAACGGCGAACCCGGAAGGAGCTGTCCAGCGCCCACACCCGTAGACGCAGGACGGAATACATGCACTTACTAGCAGACGTTGCTGCTAGAAACTTACTTTCCTTGATTCAGCACAGCGATTATTTCGTAATATCAGCTCTTACAGACGCATATCTGCATGCTACTTTAATTGTCGCTCGAAAGGGAGCTGGTTCCTGGGTCTAACTACATAAAGGAAACATTAAATTATTTAATAGTAGCTCTTCTACTAGAGAAGAAAAAAAACCTGAACTTTGTTATTGAAAAGTTCATTTCCATGCAGTCCTAAAAACACCTTTGAAATTATGAAACAGCTGTACAAAGAAATACTCAATGTACAAATGTATAAGTAGAGCATCCAAATCAAGATACGTAATATTTCAGTAAGCTGGGTGCAACGACATCGCGTGCCCATAACGAGATTTCGTAACTGTCTCAACGAAAACACCTCTTCGTACCTCTGTAGGTGGCTAATGTTTTCGCCTACAGTGGTTTGTGCTTCGGAGTTGAAAGGTGTCAAAGGCGCTGTCAGATGTCAGGGATTTCCTTAAGCTGACTCCGCTGTACGAGTGTCTTAATAGTACAGAGTAAATGTATTAAAACTCCATGCATGATACGGCCTTTTCTTTTTTCGAGCATCTCAGTGTTTATTACGTCATATCTCATGAGCTATTTGTCCTACAGTGATACATTTGTGTAGTTACATTCAGAACACGTGGACGCTGTCTGTGAAATATGTTGCGAGAAGAGTTAGTACTAGAAAAGTAATTAATGTATAGGTCATGCATGACGTGGCATTTTGTCACGCACTCAGTGCTTATGATGTCATATCTCCTGATCTATGCGTCATATAATGATATAATTTTGTAAGTACATTCAGTGGAATATTTGGATACTCTCTCTAAAATATGTTGATAATAGAATTAGTACCACAGAAGTAATAAATTTAAACGTCATGCATGATGCGGCAGTTTTTCACGTCCGTCATTGCTTTTGACCTCACATATACTGAACTATAACAGGTACGTAATTCTCACCCCACAGCGATTGTTGCCTTGATTTTGATCGGTCCAGTGGTTTAGGAGAAGATGTGGTACTCACACACACACACACACACACACACACACACACACACACACACACACACACACACACATACATACACTTTTATAACACGTATGGATTTCCTATAAATATCACAATAGCAGTAAGGGTTCTACAAGTTATTTACATCTCAAAGGGACATCTGAATATTGGTTAAAATCTTTGAAGAAACGTAATAAACGGTCATGGTATGTATATTGATGGTTGGAAAACTAGCAAGACTTAACGAAAGATGTCACTTGAAAGGAGTCCGGCCAAAATCTACGTGGCGTGAAGGGACAAAAACAATTGCTTTGGTCACATTGTACTATACAAATGCTAGTTAAGCATGCATGAGGTGAAACTACATCTGCTGGGCAGTTGATAAGCATTCACGAATTTGTTGTCCGCTCGTGAATTAAAAAGATACGGTTCTCTGAATTACCGGAACGAACCTAACTGAGTCCTCTGAATCCATAAGTTCCGTGGAACTTGTCAAGCTCGGCTCAGGCCTAGTGTCCTGTTTAGTGATGCCGTGCTTACCATCTTCAACGCCCGCCATAGTGTGGGGGCGGCATCCGTGCACGTCGGCTTCGCTACCAGAGACTCGTGAGTTTGCACCACTGGGGTCGGTCGCCAGGACTGAAATCCGCGAACTCCTAAGACACGTATTACAATGTCGAATTTCTTCAACTACGATCTCTGATCAAAGACATTTGGTCAGATCTTTGCCAATGTACTAGGAGAACTTTTATCAAAGATTCCTTGGTCAAAGATCTTTATTCAAAGTTAGAGCGTGAATCTAGCTTTGATCAATGTTCGTATACTTGTTTGACTCGCTGGATTTGCTCCTAACCTGTAAAATGACTTCAAAGTTTACTTTGAGTTTGACTAGTGATTACTACCACTTTGAATTTGACTAGTGATTACTACCACTTTGATAATTGCCAAGTATGAAGAATACGACATTCTCCATCAAACCAAACACATTAATTATACAACATTAGCATATCTCAAGTAAGCGCAGACATCAGCTATATTCGAAGTGTTGATGATGCAAAGAAAAAATTAAGGTATTTATGGTGACGTGGAAATAAAAGTGTTTTCAGTGAAAGGGTGCTCATTTGTTACTCTAAATGACGTAAGGTAAACTTTATAAATTCCTCTTTAAGTTATTTAGGTCCTATATATCGATCCACATATTTCTGGAACATTACCGTAACGGTACACGGTGCAATGTCAGCACCATATTGAAAGCTCGAATAGCTTCCACCTGTTCCCAAAAATCTTAACTTAACCATAAACCGATCTTTAGCATATATCACATTTCTTAAAAGAGTATCTTAAAGATAAATATGAGGAACTACTTTCATAAGGACAAATTGCTTGCTCCGCCATTCACAGTCTTCGTAGCTCGTTATGTCCTCACACTGTAGCTCATGAAGCAAATTCTAGAGAACACTTCGAGTTTCTCTTCTCGCTATCCATGGTTTCACCCACAATCGTTTCCGTTTCTCTTTATTTTCAAGCAATGCTCTCGCCGCTAACTTTACATTAAATACCGCTGCGAAGACGATTAATTGTTCAGCATCCATTCGCAAACAAATATGACAAAAAATCTGAAGATAGCGTAACAGCCCCAATGAAGTAGTTTGCTCAAGAAGTTTGACAAATATCTTTGACCAAAGAACTTTGATAATGTAATACTGCTCCTCTCGGGACATGCCACTAAAATCTATTTCTGCCCCACTCGGAGCCTCGAACCACAATATCCGTTAGCTCTGCATCTGAGGTTCACTTAGCCTCTACTAAGAGCTTGATCGTCCAATCAAAATCGTACAACCAGCGGTCCGCCAATCAGGCGAGACAACCGCGAAGTTGCTGTCCCCTTCCACATGAAGTTTAATGAATGGCCATACGATTTTACAGGACATGAGTGGAAATTTTTGCTGTCTACCCAGCTGTATGGCGCCATTTTGTCGTAACAATAACTATTCAGTGACTTTGGACTCCGACAAACAACGTCGTCTCGCCACAAAGCCATTGTGGTGGTATACCTGGCTACAGACTGGTAACTTTGAGAAACAGTTCGTGAAGAACGGCTTTGTCGTAAACAAGGGCCTCGTTTCCTACTTGACCGATTAGCGCTTGACCAAGTATGCATCTTCCCAAAGACTAGACACCTCTCGAGTAACCACTGCACAGACGCCAGGAACTCACACCAACCGTATTACTAAAACAGTTCCTAGAATCTGGATTGAACTCTTCCTCAGTGTTTTGTAATGACGTTTTAAACCACTTTGAAAAGAGAGAAAGCATTTCCCATGCAGTCGGGACGGGACCATACGAAAATCCAACTATTTAATTTATGAAAGATTACAGTTGCTCAACCATTGCTTCACAGAGAGGTGAAGCCCAGTCTTCGAGTGCAGCCGCTGTGGTGGACGGCGCATGAGCGCCGTATACGGCAATAAGGTCTATATGGGAAGAAGATCTGCAGCTTTTGCATCAGTTTTTAGCAGGAGTCAGCAGCGGCAACAGCGTTCTCCTGCAGATGGCGGACTTGCAAATCGCCGAAATTCGAATCATGTTGATTTTAGGATCCGGTATCAAACCCGAGCAGACTATCGAGAATTATTTCGCCGGGAAAGCCTACGAAGTAATAATTGACGTCCTTGTTTCCTTCTAGCTCTCAACGTTCAAAAGGCTGTTCCATAGCCCGTACAAATAGGGCTTCTGTCCCAAGAAGATTGGTTATATTGTACAAGTTGTAGAGGTCATTCCTAGTATGGTCTCATACATAAATCAATTGAAAGTTAAACGCGCAAAATGTCCTTGAGTGTTGTGACAGTAGTTAAATACTAGTTAAATGTTTAGAATAAGTGTCAATGAATGTTTATTGGAATAAGGGGAAATAAACAGTAATCATTACGTTGATAAATTTTGAACATGTACTTCAGTGAGGAAGACATCTTAGGAATAATTAATTAACTGAAAAAATGCATCTAAATGTGGAAAAAGCAATTAAAACACGTAGCAGTTGGGGGTGTCAGTTACTAGGAAATGGAATGCATAAAATTTGAGTGGATTTTATCTGCCTATTAATCTGTGTAACAACTACATAAATTTATTTCCCTTAGTATTGTAGAAAGTAATTGTCACCGGCACACTACAGCATGGAATCATATACGAGGATGGAACTTAAATAGGGGCAACTATTTGTTCATAACCGATGCAAAAGAGTTACATGTTTGCACCTGTCACTGTCCTTCAAATTAGTCACCAACGTTGTGTAGAACCCATTGCCAGCGATGTGGAAGGCGTAGTATACCGTTAGCAGAGCCTGTTCTGTTGATTATGCGAATGGAGCGGTCTACTGCCTGTCGAATCTCTGGAACAGCTCTGAATCGAATGCCACGAAGTGGTTCCTTCATCTTTCGAATCAAATCAAAGTCCCATGGACTCAAGTCTGGGGAGTATGGTGGATGGTACAGTACTTCCCAGTCCCATCGACTTAAAAAAGCAGCCACAGCTTGCGCCGTATGCGCCCGCGCATTGTCGTGCAAAATGATTGGTGGGTTGCGCAAAAGTGTCGCCGCTTCTTCCGCAAAACTGGTCGCAGGTGATGCTCCAAACACGAACAGAAATACTGTGCATTTGATTCCGACGATGAAGGAACCACTTCGTGGCACTCGCTTCAGAACTGTTCCAGAGATGCGACAGGCAGTAGACCGCTCCATTCGCGCTATCAGCAGAACAGGCTCTGCTGACGGTATACTACGCCTTCCACATCGCTGGCAACGGGTTCTACACAACGCTGGTGTCTACTTTGAAGGACGGTAAGAGGTGCAAACATGTAACTCTTTTGTATCGGTTGTAAATAAATAGTTGCCACTACTTAAGTTCCAACCCTCGTGTTATGCTCCTTCTCAAACATCGAAGCTTTGCAACTTTTGCACTGCAGACAATTGCAGACTCTGAGGAAGAAAATATCAAAAAGATACCTTACTTCTCCCATTTTCACTCTCTGACGTCCTAAATTCTGTGGACACCCAATGAAGGAGAAAGCTGGAGGGACTAGTCCCGATGTTCGTCATAGTGAAGATGATGTAGGAACACGACCAGAACTCGAAGATCCGACAGCGCCTCCGTGCAGTGGACCGTTGACGATATTTAATTTCAGGTTGCTGAAGTCAGCTTCAATGGGAATTTCTGAAGGAGAATTAGCAATCCTAGGAGTCGATGTGTATACAGTGAGGCGTAGCGTTTAGCGTCGCTGACAGGCGAGAGCTCGCCAGCTCATACTCAACCACCAGCAATTATTTACTAGCGCTGGAAGGTTCTTGGAATATGTTTATAATATTTGTGTACCCTGGAATATTCGATGTGCGTATAAAAACTAGTTTTGGGAAATATTCGACGTCTGTATAAATAACTGCACTCTCCGTTCTGTCGTGGCTTTCGTAATAAAAGTGTTTTCAGTGCCAAGCGTTGTATGTCATTGACGCCCATGCTTTTGAATTTGTACTTGAAAGTGGTCACAAGAAAACTGTTATTGATAGTTCTACCAAACTGTAACATTCTACTACATTCCGTCAGTGCAACGTGTTCTCACTCATTATGTCAAAACTCACGTTTGAGGCCACGCCATGTGATTACCAAAGATCACCAAAACTGACATGCTTCTCCACAATTATCTGACGCCACGTAAGCACAGATTGTTGTCTTGCAACACCAGCATACATTGGCACTTTGTGGTTGGTCTGCTTTTGTGTGTAACAAAATTCTGCTATGATGTGCAACGAGCTTTTATGCAACAGGATGACAGTATGTATATCTCCTGAGCTCCCCTCAGTATATAGTTATTACAAACTTAATAATCATTGCACACGACTATCCAGACAGGATGTTAGTCTTCTGAGAGGTGCAGTGAAGCGGCGGGGCGAAACCTAACACTTACAAAAAGCAGGAGTTGGATCGATTTGAAGAGAGTAGGTGTTTTACTTCTTGCGGCCTGTGTTTGGTTCACGTCCTATGGCTTGTATCTACAATTACACTAAGACTAATTATGAAGCGCGTGGCAGAAGGTGGTTTTTGTTGTGCCATATACTGAAGTTTCTTCCCAGCTGGGGTATGACAAGAGTTACTTACAGATAAATACCCTTTACCTTCTTTTAATCTGTAAGACTAATTGGAAGTCAGCCCGCCCGGTTAGACGTGCGGTCTAACCCACTGCTTTCGGGGCGAGAAGGCGTGCCGGTATCCGGCACGAATCCGCCCGGCGGATTAGTGTTGAGGTCCGGTGTGCTGGCCAGTCTGTGGATGGTTTTTAAGGCGGTTTTCCATCTGTCTCGGCGAATGCGGGCTGGTTCCCCTTATTCTGCCTCAGTTACACTATTTCGGCGATTGCTGTGCGCCGGCCGCGGTGGCCGTGCGGTTCTAGGCACTTCAGTCGGGAACCGCGTGAATGCTACGGTCGCAGGTTCGAATCCTGCGTCGGGCATCGATGTGTATGATGTCCTTAGGTTAGTTAGGTTTAAGTAGTTCTAAGTTCTAGGAGACTGATGACCTCAGATGTTAAGTCCCATAGTGCTCAGAGCCATTTGAACCATTTGATTGCTGTGCAAACACTTTGTCCACGTACGCGTAAACCATAATTACTCTACCACGCAATCATTGAGGTTACTCTCGTCTGGTGTGAGACGTTCCCAGGGAGTCCACGGGGGGCTGAACCTCATGGACTGCTGTAGCCTGTTGTGGGGTTGTATACCACTGCGGGCTACGGCGGGGACGAAACCTCTCCGCCGGCTGGAGTGGCCGAGCGGTTCTAGGCGCTACAGTTTGGAACCGCGCCACCGCTACGGTCGCAGGTTCGAATCCCGCCTCGGGCATGGATGTGTGTGATGTTCTTAGGTTAGTTAGGTTTAAGTAGTTCTAAGTTCTAGGGGACTGATGACCTCAGAAGTTAACTCCCATAGTGCTCAGAGCCATTTGAACCATTTGAACGAAACCTATCCGGCGTTTCTAGGTCCCCAGTCCCATACAATACAATAAAATACAATTGGAAGTCACTATTTACAACCGAAATTTAGATTTTATGTGGCTACTTGATAATCTTCTACAGTGAGACACATAGGAACGTTATTTTCCATGTTGTACGTGAATGACATAGCATACAGCATCAGTTGCAATCTCAGACTTCTGGGACATGACGCTATTATCTATGAGGAAATTCTATTTTGTAAAAATTATAGTACAATACGGCTGAATTGAAAGTTGACTGAGTCGCATGTAGGTACAGCAATAAACATCCAGCACACCAACTTTCATCACGTTTCTACTATTTCATCAGCTTTCATCAGGCGAAGAACGTGCTGAAGCAAAGACATCGTCTCAGTATCGATATTCCTGAAACAGAAGACTCTTTGGGCACTGAAATAATTGTCCCTTAATCCTTACTCTTATAAAATGTGTTTTTCTAATGAATTGTTTTTCTTATGTAGGTCGTCCATTTCTTGATCACGTGCATCTGTTTGTTCAAAATGGGGCAGGGCTTTGGAAATTGCGTCTAACTATTAGTTTGTGCCTTACGTATTCTTAAGCTGGTTTTCCAAAAACTTCCCGTTGACGCCCCCTGAAGCCCTCTGCGAACTAGCACCCCAAATATGTTCGGGCTCACATGCGGTTCGTCTTCGTCGAAATGTCTTGGCTCAAACTCGTCTGGGGGTTGAACCGCACGTGTCGCATTACACGCCCTACGTTAGTCACTTGTGACCCTTTGGTTAAATTGTGTGGCTGATGGCAAGTTTGCGAAGTACGAAGTTAACATAACATATAACAACAGTAATAATAATATCGGAAACTAAATTAACGCACCATAAATGATGTAGGCCACACAGTTGCGATTTGGTTAGAATAATGTTTATTCAGAAAGCAAACTAATGGCGAAAGTGGTCGTGTTTAGAGCTACTGTTACACTCGAGCTCGTATCCATTTGACACAGTTCTGTCATTCACAGTCTCAACACGAAATACTAGTTAGATACTCCACCTCGTTAACTATGCGAAAAGTTAAAGAGTTCACGCCAGGCACGCGGCTGTTCACCACTCAGAGACTGTCCCCCGACACCATACAACGCGAAATCTTCTAAGTCGTTTCACTTCCTAGCTGCCTAAAGACCGACTGTCCTCTTTTGCGTCTCAATCCGAACCGTACCCTTTCGTGTCTCCAGCCAAACTGTCCTTTTTGGTGTCTAGACCAGAACTGTCCGTCTCTGCCCGTCTCCGGTTGCGTTTTCCCGAGCGCCGAACATCCTCGCTCAAATGACTAGAGCAGTTGCCTTTCCTGAGGCCGTCCATCTGATTGACTACAGCTTATTCTACATTATTTTACATATTTAAATAATCAAAGCTCGACCACTTTCACGTCTAAATAAAGTAACAATAATATCCAATACATAATAAATGTTAAATTCTTTTACATAAAACCAATACAGTTTCCTTCTGAGCTTTGAATGCCACGGCCAGTAGCCTTGCAGCAATGTGCTTTCTGATAAATAAATAAAGAACAAAAGAAACTATTATGCGCTAATATTTACAATAAATATTCCATTACCTAATGATTCAATAAGGTGTCATTCTGTCATCGTTCATTGTGTTTTGTGTGGAGGAAATGATGATCTGATGCTTAACTGTGCATACTGATAATTTAAATTTAGTATATCTTTTAAACAAATAAAGTTACAGAGTTGATATTTACAACATTTCTCATTTTAGTTCAAAATGGCTCTGAGCACTATGCGACTTAACGTCTGATGTCATCAGTCGCCTAGAACTTAGAACTAATTAAACCTAACTAACCTAAGGACATCACACACATCCATGCCCGAGGCAGGATTCGAACCTGCGACCGTAGCGGTCACGCGGTTCCAGACTGAAGCGCCTTTAACCGCACGGCCACACCGGCCGGCTCTCATTTTTAGTGATTTGCTTATATATTAAATGTCCAAAGTGTTCAGATTTTAGCATTAGTTCTTTGTTACAAAACTTGTGAATTTCACTTTAACAGTAAATCCTAAACCATTACACATACGATCAGTATTCAAGTTTTGTTGGGATCACCATGAAAATTTATGGAGGGTGGTAGATTAAAATTACTGTGGCTTTATTCCCTGCATTTCTACAGAATTAAATAGTTTTCGTAAATGTTTCCCTTTATGGCCAATCTTAGGTCCGCCATACTTAACACTGCTACGCCTCCTTGGCCACAAAGCCTTCTACTGGGTTTTCCTTTGACGTAAGTTCTCGTCTGCCTCTCGCACGCTACAGCGCTGAGGCCTCAATAGACAATAGACGCCTGTGAGTTTCCCCATCTCGTGGTGAATCTGAGCCCTTCGTGGCATCCGGTCCTGGACGACAGGGTTCGTTTCACAATTCCTGAAGGCTGGCTCTTTCGGCCATATACTTAAATCAGAGCGAAATGCTCGTTAACTCACACCTCCATGATGACATGGTTTGGTTGCACGTTCGCCCGCCCCACCAACATGATAATGGTCGCCTCCAGATTCCGTGCGAAAGCACGAATTCTGATTTCATTGTTTGATTGAATTTGATGTACCTCTTGATCTACAACTCGTATCACTATGCGGCCTTCACCAAGATCTTAAATAAACGACTGCACTAATAGCCCTTCTGTACCAACCTTTTTCTTCTCTTTCTCTTACTCTTACAGCAACATGAACTTCGGCGGTGAGTGAGGTCAGTGGTTGTAGGTGTCATGGCTACGTCTCACACAGATGTAGGCCATGGGGCCAATATTGCCGTATGGGGGACAGTGACCTGGGTTTCCATGGGACTTGTAGTAGTAATCGACGGTACCATGTCAGCTGTGTACTACTACGTGATCATTATTTCTGACCACCTGCATCTCTTCACGTTCGATGTTTTTCCCTACGGTAACGGCATCTTCCATCAAGTCACATGCCCAGAATCGCGCTACAGCGGTTTGAGGTTCGTGCTAGTAAACTAGCATTCGGTTAAAAACAGCCGACCAGTTGCAAAGGATTAAGTAATCTTTACCTAGGTTTCGATAGATTTAAATCTATCTTCTTCAGAAGGCGGCAGTATTACATTAACATGGAGTGATATGTCATTGTCGTTTTTACAAACATCTGCATAGCTCCATTAGTCCAAATAAAATATAGCCCTGAGAATAGGGTTTGTCAGACAAATAAAAATAAGTACATTCCAAACCCTATTCTCAGGGCTATATTTTATTTGGACTAATGGAGCTGTGGTGTCACCGCCAGACACCACACTTGCTAGGTGGTAGTTTTAAATCGGCCGCGGTCCATTAGTACATGTCGGACCCGCGTGTCGCCACTGTGTGATCGCAGACCGAGCGCCACCGCAAGGCAGGTCTCGAGATACGGAATAGCACTCGCCCCAGTTGTACGGACGACGTAGCTAACGACTACACTGACGAAGCCTCGCTCCTTTGCCGAGAAGATAGTTAGAATAGCCTTCAGCTAAGTCAATGGCTACGACCTAGCAAGGCGCCATTAGTAGCATTGCATGTATCTAAAGAGTCTCACTTGTATCGCCACAATCTCCAGATGTACCAAAAAGATGGATTAAAGTTAAGTATTCCAGAAGCTACGTACTTTTCTTTATAGCATTCATTACGTATCCTGTTTCAGACCTCACGCCATCCAGCTTTAGCATAGCGCGTGCCTTTCGGCTTCCTCTCATTGTGTCTAGGCTGTCTTGTCTAGACACAACAGGAGCTATGCAGCTGTTTGTAAAAACGACAATGACATATCACTCCATGTTAATGTAATACTGCCGCCTTCTGAAGAAGATAGATTTAAATCTATCGAAACCTAGGTAAAGATTACTTTATCCTTTGCAACTGGTCGGCTGTTTTTAATCCTATTACGTGGAACCGTTGCTGTTGCGCAGCAATGTTTAAAATACTGAAACTAGCATTCATTTTTTACCAACTAAATTCACCTGATTTCAACCCTATAGAAAGCATCTGAAATGCTATCCTGGGTCAACCCCACTCTCAGAAACCACTGGACCGTAATTTTGGGGAATTGCGTGATCTCTATGTAGACATCTGACAACTTATACCTCCGTAAAACTATAAAGGACTTAAAATTACCAAATATGCAGCAACCAGTCGCAAAATCATGTTTTATTTATTCACTTTTTCAAATCGATTTGTACTGATTAACAGCCATCATCGGTGCTTTCAACCAATATGTGCCCTGAATAGTAATACTGTCTTAAGCAGACTTTATGTTTGGCCTCTGCTTAAGACAGTATTACTATTCAGGGCACGTATTGGTTGAAAGCACCGATGATGGCTGTTAATCAGTTGAAATCGATTTGAAAAAGTGAATAAATAAAACATGATTTTGCGACTGGTTGCTGCATATTTGGAAATTTTATGGTTTACGGTCCCTGCGCATCTTAGGAACCACATGGAGCCCACCATTTATAAAGGAATTGTTGAGCCCATGCCACACAAAACTGCTGCCACTCCACAGATGGGTCAACACATTACTAAGCAAATGGCCATAACGTTTTAGTCGATCAGTGCATGTGCAAATTGTTTCATCTAATTGTCTTTATTATCTCTAACATCTGAAAACAATCATTGCTGAAAACAAACAAGCTCAGCCTCTTACTGAAGACGAAATAGAATTCGCAATAATTATGCAGTTGCCCTACGTTTCACTCCGCCATATGTGGTAAGCAGCTGAGTACGTGGCGTTGCCCGGGTATTTATTTACTCTTCTATTAGTCGATCTCCTCCTTCACTCTCTCTTTGTCCCTCTCCCCCTCCCTCCTCTCTCTGTAAATCTCCACCTCTTTCCATCATCCGTCCAGCTCGTACTTCCCCTCTCTCTGTCCATCTACTGCCCTTCCCTTTCTATGAATTTCCTCCTTGTCTCTCCTGCCTGAACCCATTTCTTCCTTCTCCCTCTTTGTTCATTTCATCCTCTCCCTTCTTCCTACACGTCATCATTCCTATCACAGTACGAGCCTGCTGGTACTTACGCCTACAATATTTCTTTCCAGATAGTAAGTACACTACTCGCCATTAAAATTTGCTACACCACGAAGATGACGTGCTACAGAGGCAAAATTTAACCGACAGGAAGAAGATGCTGTGACATGCAAATGATTAGCTTTTCAGAGCATTCACACAAGGTTGGCGTCGGTGGGGACACCTACAACGTGCTGACATGAGGAAAGTTTCCCACCTATTTCTCATACACAAACAGCAGCTCACCGGCGTCGCCTGGTGAAACGTTGTTGTGATGCCTCGTGTAAGGAGGAGAAATGCGTACCATCACGTTTCCGACTTTGATAAAGGTCGGATTGTAGCCTATCGCGATTGCGGTTTATCGTATCGCGACATTGCTGCCCGCGTTGATCGAGATGCGGTGACTGTTACCAGAATATGGAATCGGTGGGTTCAGGAGGGTAATACGGAACGCCGTGCTGGATCCCAACGGCCTCGTATCACTAGCAGTCGAGATGACAGGCATCTTATCCCCATGGCTGTAACGGATCGTGCAGCCACGTCTCGATCCCTGAGTCAACAGATGGGAACGTTTGCAAGACAACAACCATCTGCACGAACAGTTCGACGACGTTTGCAGCAACATGGACTATCAGCTCGGAGACCATGGCTGCGGTTACCTTTGACGCTGCATCACAGACAGGAGCGCCTGCGATGGTGTACTCAACGACGAACCTGGGTGCAAAAATGGCAAAACGTCATTTTTTCGGATGAACCCAGGTTCTGTTTACAGCATCACGATGGTCGCATCCGTGTTTGGCGACATCGCGGTGAACGCAAATTGGAAGCGGGTGTTCGTCATCGCCATACTGGCGTATCACTCGGCGTGATGCTAATGAGTGTCATTGGTTACATGTCTCGGTCATCTGTTGTTCGCATTGACGGCATTTGAACAGTGGACGTTACATTTCAAATGTGTTACGACCCGTGGCTCTACCCTTCATTCGATCCCTGCGAAACCCTACATTTCCTCAGGATAATGCACGACGGCATGTTGCAGGTCCTGTACGGGCCTTTCTGGATACAGAAAATGTTCGACTGCTGCCCTGGCCAACACATTCTCCAGATTTCTCACCAATTGAAAACGTCTGGTCAATGGTGGCCGAGCAACTGGCTGGTCACAATACGCCAGTCACTACTCTTGATGAACTGTGGTATCGTGTTGAAGCTACATGGGCAGCTGTACATATACACGCCATCCAAGCTCTGTTTCACTCAATGCCCAGGCGTATCAAGGCCGTTATTACGGCCAGAGGTGGTTGTTCTGGGCACTGATTTCTCAGGATGTATGCACCCGAATTTCGTGAAAATCCAATCACATGTCAGTTCTAGTATAATACATTTGTCCAATGAATACCCGTTTATCAGCTGCATTTCATCTTGGTGTAGCAATTTTAATGGTCAGTAGTGTAGTACGTGTGCCAAATTTGATTGACATCGATCCACTGATTTAGAAAATGTTTTTAATTCGTGGTTTCGTTTATGTTCGCATACATCACATATATTTCACATGTGTTTAACATATTTCCCACAAATTTGTAAACATAGTTCACCTGAACTCTAGCGAATTTCGCCCTGTAATTTCGGTTTCAGGCAACTCAGTGTTTATGATGTGACATCTCCCGAACCATGTCTCGTAGTATGATATAATTTTATAGGTACATTCAGCGACATATGAGAATAGTGTCCCCGAAATGTGTTGTGAATAGAGCTAGTGGTAAAGAAGTAATACATGTAAACGTCACGCATGTTGCGATAATTTTTCACGCATCTCAGGGTTGATGGCACTATGTCTCCTGAAATATGTGTTGTACAACGATATAATTTTGCAGGTACATTCAGTGGTGCATGTCAACACCGTCTGCAAAGTGTGTCGCGAATACTCATAATATTAAAGATGTAATAAATTAAAACGTCTTGCCTGATGCGTCAGTTTTACTGCATGAAGAGTGAAAATGTAATAAGGGACAATCTTTCTTCATTTTGAGGATGTTATCAACGAGAAAGACTTTTATAAAGGTTTGAATTTATGTGTAAAGTTTGTTGCAAGTCATTAAGTTCTCTCATTCTCTAATAATGGCTGAATAAAACTGGGGATTCGTGCGTCTTAGGCTACACCCCTTTTTCTCCCCCATCTCTAACACAAGTAGGTTTTCTTTCCCTCAAAGCAATTCTTTCGAATGATGTGTGATCCAAGTTTGGTTGCAATCGGTCAAGTGGTTCAGGAGGAGATTTTTAAACATTACATACACACAATGTACATCTGTTTTATAATATACAAGGTGTCTCAAAATAATGTATATATTCTTCGAAACTGAATATCTCTTTAATTAAAGAAGATAGAAATTCAGTAAAATGTTTTTGGTGTACCTTAAGGTCCAACTAAAGGTGGTAAATATTCAAAATGGTCTCCTTCAACCGCAATACACCATCGACAATGACTCAGGACAGAGTGATATGCCAACTGTATTGTTCCTAATAGAATAGCATCACAGGCCTCCTCAATTTTATCTGTAAGATCATCCAGTGCTTGTGGTCTTGCAGTGTAAATTGTGTTCTTGAGAGTACCCCACAGACAGAAATCTAGAGGAGTTATATCAGGGGATCAAGCTGTAAACTCCACTCTCCCTCTTTGTCCTATCCATCTTGCAGGGAATGTACAACTGACAAGTATCGTCGCATCAATGTGAAAGTGATGTAGTGACCACCCCATTGAAAGTCATAATCTTCATTTTCAAAAAAGGTATTAAGACCAGGAGTTATCGTACGCAACATTTCTAAGTAAGAGCCACCTGTGACAGTGTTAAGTAGTACAGCCCAATTAACCTTCCAGAAGACAGACCACACTAGATTCATACTGCTGGTAGATTAACACGTGTTTCCTCTGTTACGTATGGGCTCTCACTGGCCTAGTACACGCAATAATGGTAGTTAATTGTTCCATTAAGTTTGAAGGTCACTTCATCTGACAAAGAATTAGACCGCCGAAATGTTGCTCTTCTTCGCATCTGTTAATGGACCATTCAAAAAATTCACTTCACCCACTGGGATCATCCTCATTAAGAGCATGGAAAAGTCTTGCAATTTAAGGCTTAAATTTCTGAAACCACTGAATTCTATGAACACTGCAGTGCCCAATCTCACAAGAGTATTGCCTTGCAGATTTATTTGGGGCTGTGTGTATGCCTGGGTCACTGCATCAACCCTTTCATTGTCTGCTGAACATCTCTTTCTCCCACAACGTCCTTTCTTCAAATCTTGTACTGTTCCTCTGATGTCAGCTTCTTGCAACTGTTACCCTTGGTGGTGATGGTGTTCCAGATTCAGCCCTCCAACATCATCATACCTCACTCACACTCTCTGTTGTCCAGTAACAATTAAGCACGCATTTCCAGTGAGGCAACAATATCACCATGTTTACAATCCTGGAAAAAAGAAAGCATTGTTATATTTTTCATTGCCTTCTGAATAATTAGCCACAAAAACTGCATTTCTTTCTGTCTCGGGCCTTTGTCCCGCTCCATCGCGGGGTCGGCTTTGTTATGACGGATTTGGCAGTGTTAATGGCTGAGGGTGGCCAGATGCCCTTCCTGCCGCCACCCCGAACCCCCGGGACGGAAGTAGTGTACCCCAAGTGTCTGAATCTAGTGTAAGTCATGAAATAGTGTGAACGTTTTCAAATGTCTGTGAGTCGTGTTACTGAGGCGGAACTTGGGTACCAGCCCGGTATTCACCTAGCGGGATGTGGGAAACCGCCTAAAAACCACATCCAGTCTGGCCGGCATACCGGCCCTCGACGTTAATCCGCCCGATCCGGGGCCGGCGCGCCTACCCGAGTCCAGGAAGCAGCGCATGGGCGCTCTCGGCTACCCTGGTGGGTAAAAACTGCATTTCTATCTCCTTTAATTAAAGAGATATTCAATTTCAAAAAGTGTATACATTATTTTCGGACACCCTGTATATGAATCGTAAATATCTAATGGAACTGGGCGTAGTTTTATTTTCAGAGCTTTCTCGGTTAATGTAGGGAAAGCAACAACTCGTTTGGCGTTTACTGCCTGCTACTGGTGACTTCAACAAACAAACGTCATCCGTTACAGTTCTTGGTATTCTCATGAGTCACACGTCTTAGCGTCACTCCATGCACAAGTGCTTCCCCTGAGGAGTCTCCCACGACAAAAAAAGTCACTAGCGCTACAAGGGAGTTTACCGTCTGCTTCTTACGATCAGTTAGCGCTTCCTCAAGCGTTTTCTTGCAGGTGCTAATTACATTTGTGAACAATTTGTGCTAACTACGAATGTGAACAGAGCCCTGGTGTGAATGAAGCGTACTCACCGTCTCTTGGGCAAATAATTACTGCAACAGCAAAATGTTGCGTACTCTCTTCTCAGAGGTAACATGCGTCTCTTAAGTAGACGAAAGAAGTACATTGTGGCACGACTAAAAAACTGTGGGACGTAACTTGGAAGAATCGCTAAATGCAAAATTCTCTCGATTTGATAGGGAAGGGGGCGGAGGCGTCGTTTAAATCTTGAGAGACTACTGCGATACGTTATTTTATGCAGTTTCTTTGCAGCACTATAGATAAATGAGGATCAGTTGAATAGGAATTAAATTAAAATGCTCCCATACTGTAGCACTGTGCAATGCCGACATGATCAACAAAAATCTACAGTAGTCAAAATAAATGTTGCATATTGTTGAAACTTTAATATTGAACGTTGTGGACAGAAATATGTAATGATATCAATAGATTGGTTTGTTCATATCGTAATTCTAGCGGAAATAGACCATGTTCCTATTTTGAGGTGGCAGTATGTGCAGCCTGTCGCAACCATGTCATCTGTAAACATTGCAGTACTTGAACTGTGTGTCACTGCGAGAGCTGCGTCGCTTCAGGATGGTTCGGACAACAATTACGTGCCGTCAGAGGCCCTGTACAGTCCCTATAATGGAGCAGAAAGTGAGACAGGTGAACGTCTCAGCGAATGTGAGGCAAACGTAGTATCTAGAATGTGTAAGAAGTTTCTGACGACAGCATCAGTTGAGGATCGTCACAGAAGTGGCAGCGGAAGAAAAGCAACGAGTGTGCAGGACCATTGTTTGCATATAAGAGCCAAAAGAAACAATCAACACAGCGCTACATGTCTACAGCGGTAGTGCCAAACAGTTACAGGAGTACAGTCATAAGAAAACAAACGATACGAAATAGTCTCCATGAACGGGGATTATGTACCGGAAGTCATCTGAAGGCTCCTTCCCTGAATCGGGTCCTGAGAGAGGCTCGTGTCGCAAGCAGATGAAACCATTCTTTGTGGGGGACAGTAGGACACAGTGCTCTTTCCTGACGAGACTGATATTCGTGTGTGGAAGCAACGAGGACGTCGTTTCCACCCTACCTGTATCCTAAACTGCCACTGGCACTGAAGTGAAGTGGTTCAGTCATGTTTTGGAGTAGTGTCATATATGATTCAGAACATCCCTTACGCCAATACATGGGGGATGACTGGTGTGAAGTATCGGCAGGGCAGCCTTGCATGCAAAGTAGAGTATTGGAGCGCGATTCACGTTGATGGACGACAATGTACATTCCCTTTGTCACAATCTCGTGGACATCTTCGTAGTGGGGCACAGAATCAGGTAGGCATCTGTTTGTCTGCTTGGCCTTGACATTGACTGGTGATGTCATGTCACGCCATTGCATTGACTGACATTCAGATTCTGGGGTCATGTGAGAAACCCACGTCTCATCCCCTGTGACTGAGTTCTCTATTGCATTTCTCAATAAGCAGCGTGGAGACCCAATGTGTACCTTTATTTCGAAATCTCAGCTTTTCAAGGACAATTTTGATCAAAGTTGTTCTAACCATTATAGGGAATTCCAGTGCCAAATTTCAAATTGTCAATGACTGGTTTTCAATAATCTTTTCGTCCACGGCTTTGAAAAAATCTTCTGAGATCACTGATGGTCGGTCTGATAGCGGTTTATCATGGACATTTTCCCGTCCGTCCTTGAAAGCTCTCACCTACTTACATGATTTGCTATCATTCACACAGCCCACTTATCTGTCGGTGAATTTCCGCTGCTGCAGAGTTACTTGCTGTGAAAAACCGAATCACTGACTGTATTTCACAATTGACAGACTTGTCAATGGTTTTAAACATTTTAGCTGCAGCAATTCGGACCTTACTTCTGAATAACCTTCGCATATCAACGATTGGCCACTAAACATGACAGACGGTATGCAATTTTTTCTCCTTGCAGATGACACAAGTGGTATTATAAAAGATGTGGAAAGTAATATATACTCTCTCTCTCTCTCTCTCTCTCTCTCTCCCTCTCTCTCTCTCTCTCTCTCTCTCTCTTTCCAAGTATTCATCCCAACTTGCAGGGGCTGCTGTTTTGGTTAACCGGATGTTGCGTGTTAATTTTAAGGGGTGGCATGATGCCCTTCCTGTCACCACCCCATACCCCCCTGGGACGGAATGTGTGTACCCCAACTGTCTGCATCTAGTGTAATCCATGGAATAGTGTTAACGTGTTTCAAATGACTGCGAGTCATGTAACTGAGGCGGAACGTGGGGACCAGCCCAGTATTCACCTAGCGGGACGTGGAAAACCGCCTAAAAACCACATCCAGGCTGGCCAGCACACCGGCCCACGTCGTTAGTCCGCTGGGCAGATTCTATCCTGGGCCGGCGAGCGCACCCGAGTCCAGGAAGCAGAGCGTTAGCGCTGTCGGCTACACTGGCGGGTCGAGCGTAATATATACTCATGTCCAGAAAAAAAAAAGCTTGAAGCACTAGAGATAGGACATGTACATTAGTATGTTCTGCGGAAATGATCAGCATTTGAAGCATCTCGACCCGCGGTTTCAACATCGATATCACGGCACAACGCCACCTGCCGATGACTTGTGCCTGCAGCTCTCGTTGTAAGTGTGACCTGAGCAGACGTGCAGGATGCGTTGCAGAGGTATGCGCGAACCGTGCCGTCAAATCAGTGAGTTTGAAGATGGTGCATTATTGGTGTGAGAGAAAGTGATGCATCCATCGGGGAAATTGCTGTTCGTATGGGATGAAGTGTTTCAGAAGCGCAGCGGATGTGTGCAGAATTGTTCACAGAAGCCGCACCACCTAGACCAGCCCCTGAGGAGATCTACACCTCATCTGATTGCATTGCAAGACAGATCTCCTCGACTGTGGTGCTACAGTGGAATAGTGTGACACTTCGTACTATATCAGGTGTAACAGTCCGTCGCAGTTTATTACGGCGTGGATTACGTGCGCGTCGTCGACTTCTCTGCCTACCTTTGGCGAATGTGCATACACATGCTAGACGGCAGTTGTGTATGGAACGAAGTCACTGGAGACAGAAATGGCATCACATAGCGTTTTCGAACGAATTCGGATTCTGTTTGTTTGAAAATGATGGCTGAATTTTGGTTCGGTGCAGACAGGGGCAGTGGAATCACAGTGACCGTATTCGCACAAGTCATAAGCACCAGCTCAAGGCCTTATGGAGTGGGGTGCTACTGGGTACAACGACAAATCACAGTTGGTGCATGCCGAGGGCACTGTGACCTGTGTGACCTACATGAATGACCTCCTGCGACCCGTAGCCTCGCCCTTTCTGCACAACACCCCGGACGCCATGTTTCTGAAAGACAATGCACAATCACATGTTGCTCCACGAACACGTGCCTTCTTGGTGTCACAGGACGTCAGCCTTTTGCCTTGGCCCGTCACATCACCAGAGTTGTCACCAATCGAAAATGTGTGGAATATGGTGAAATGACGGGTGCAGCGCAGTGACCCAATGCCAACCAACACAAATGAACTATGGAACCAGATGAACGCAGTATGGATGGCTATACCACAGGACGCAATACGCGTCTTCTAAGCGTCAATGCCATCACGCAAGGACAAGTTACCAAGGCCCATGGAGGACCTTGTGCCTACTAGGCAACAGGACACATGCTGAACTGAGATTACTGAAGTGCTAATCATTTCTGCAGAACGTACTAATGTAAATGTCCTGTGAATATCAATGTTTGTTTCTAGTCGTTCAACGTGTTCTGTTTTCTCTTAATATGAGTGTAAATTATGTAGCTAATAGAATAGTCAGTAGCACCCGCATGTGTCTTTCAAAGAACAGATTAACTCTTAACTGCAAACAAAGCTTAATGCTTGCACTTTGTGACACGGAACTCTTGTAAAAGCGAAATTTATTGTATGGAGGTAATGAAACAGTCAATGAAATCGACCATTTTAAATTCGTAGTACTGATCATTGACGGAAGGTAAGAGAGAATTCTTATGGTGAAGATAGCAGCATTCAGTTTCTGCACAAGATCTTGAATGTGATACTTCCATCGCATTCAAGAACTTGTGCAGAAACTGAGAAACTGAATGCTGCTACCTTCACCTCAAGAATTATCTCTACTGTGCCTAATACTGAAACGTGAAGGCTTATTTACATTGCTTACTTTCCTTTACCTCGTAAGGTTATACGAGGGTCGTCCACAAAGTGAGTTCCGGCTCTATTTCCATCCGCAGCAGCGCTACGATCGCAGTTCCGAGCATGCGCGGCAGTTACTCTGACTCAAGGAGAAGACATGTACGCCATTTTCAGATCGCTGCTGCCGGGATTTGTTGTTGACAATACGATGGGCCTTCAGGTTATAACGCTCTGATTTTTATTCTCTGGACGAAACAGAGAGAAACACGCGGTTTGTTTTAAAATAAGCGTACACTGAACACTCGCGAATGCTTAACACAGACGGCAGTCCTGTAAAGCATACAGAACTCTGGCCGCAGCGTAATGTGCGTTCGTGAGCGCAACAGTTAAAAGAAGGCAGAATGTCGTGTGACATCACACAGAGACGAACTCTGTCTCCTACTATCTGGTCTGATGACATCTTCGAGTGAAAAAGTTGTTTTGATGTTATGAAACGTCCCCTTAGAACAATTATACATGACTGTCCTTAAACTGACACACAATATTTTTTTAGCGCAACGCAATGTGACTTTCAAAAATCCCTACAAAAGAATGGCCCTGACTAACATTAACCTATACGTTTCACAAATCACTTACCTCACCAAAAATCTTTGTTACTCGAACTACTGCAATACAGCAAGCGCCACTACTGCCAGCTAAATAAAAGATTCAAACTACAGAAGGCACTAACTACTGATAGACATAGTTAGCAAATGAAAGATTTTTATAGAGAACAAACAATGTATTTACCTTAATAGTCATAATATATATATATATATATATATATATATATATATATATATATATATATAGCAGTTCATGACATCTAGTCTTATAAATTTCAAAACTCCGCCACCTCTCTCCCCACATCAACCACTGCTGGCAGCTCACCTCCAACTGCCAAACGCTATGCGCTGTTAACATCCAGCTGCCCAACACTACAATGGCAGACAACAATGCCAACTGGCCACAGACTGCACACAGCACAGCCAGTGATTTTCACACAGAGCGCTACGTAACGTTGCCAGTAAGAAAACATAAACAGCCTACTTACAATGTGTCGTCGAATGAGTGTGGGACATATCGCCACCAAATTTGACATTGCCGTGGGATCTGTGCACATAATCCTGCACGAAGACCGGAAAACATGAAAAGCGTTCTGCAGGTGGGTGCCAAGAATGCTGCTGACAGACGACCACAAACAAGGCTGTAGTGATTTCTCACGGTCCCTGCCCTGTCTCCTAGCGACTTTCACGGTTTCCAACGATGAAAGACATTCTCTGTGGTCGCATATTTCCTAGTTGTGCCGCTACTGCATCAACGGCTTTCCAGTGGTCAAACCAGATTCCTAAAGAAGCGTTCGCGGCGGCCATGGACTCATGGCTCGACGTTGTGAAAAATGTGAATGGCCGCTGGGCGATTATGCCGATAAGCAACCCAGGTTTCACAGCTTTCTTGTGATTAGTTCCTCAGAACTAATAAAATTCGAAACGAATTGCAACATTCATTCAGTGGACACTAGATGGGAAAGCATACACTTGGATAACGCTTCCTTAACCTTTGTAAATAACAGGTTCAATTTCAATAAAGTTGCAGGAGAACTACAAAAAAAGTTGAGTGTTAAACCACAAGTATTCAAATTCAACTTGAAATGTTTCCTTATAGCACATTCCTTCTATTTGTAAAGGAATTCGTCGCAGGAGCTGAAAACTATTGTCTGTAATTTTATTTGGCTACGAAATATTTCGCGATGATCCTTGAATAAAAATTTATCAGACATAGCCCCTGACAACAATGATGGAGACAGTCATCGAAAGCTCGGGATTTTATTCAAATCTGACACGGTAAGTTAACCGAGAACTTTTTATTTATTCGTAGCTGTACTCTGTTTTTTCGAGTTTTATTAATCCTTTTATTTTTTTGTTTATAACGTTCTAATCAGCATTCCGTAAACTATGTACTGACTGTTTCCAGCACCAAGTAGCTTTGGTTTGCATGATCCTACTCAAACTAATAAATCAATAAAATAAGGAAAACAACCATCGGAAGCGGCCGTTTGGTCTTTTCTAATGATGACCATGATTGGGGTATCATACGTAGTAGCGAGCTGAGGTTGTCTCTAAAATTTTCGATACATATGGCTTCGAGTCTCGAGACCAAATTATAATCTTGGTTCACGCTTGATAGTAACTTTCGTCCACAGAGTGTCGCGCACAGTTTCAGTTCGTTGTCGTATGAAACACATGGCGTCTGTACGATGTCGGTGCGACAGATGCGTGTGATATCCACGGTCTAACCACAATTAGGTCTTTTAGAATTAAAAAGTTTTCTTTTTAAAATTCAATCTTGATCGCTCCACGTATGCTGCAAGAAGATAGGTGACCGGTTTCGGTCATATGACATGACCATCATGAGACCTGTAATTTAATTTAGAAAGTAATTGAAACCTTACTAGATTGACAATAAAATATGACAAAATGCTTATAAGGATAAAATACAATAAGACTTGTTATACCCATGGCATCCTTCGAAGATGGTAGGTGGAGCACTCTTCTCAGCTGTTGTGATGTCAACTGGTGCCAGCAAGTGACGGGCATACGCTTAAATACGTAGATGCTCCGCCTACCTCTTCTCCCTCTACCTCACGTCAACCATCAGTGTAAAACCGGCTCACATAATCGTCAAAACGTAAAAGAACGAATTATAATAATAACATAAAAATATTTATGTATAAAATATCTCTTTACAACCATGGAAATACTTAAATATTGTATAAAATATCAATTAAAAGCTTTAAAATAAGTGTACAGACGATGTATACACAGTGTGCACCCTATGGGCTAAGGTGGTACTACCACAATGGTTTCAAAGTCTACGATGTTGTGAAGGTCCTTGGCATTGCGGCATCATATCGATATGTGAGTTGTAACTCGACTGTAAGTATACACCTATGCTAGATTCAGTCTGTTTGTCTTATACTAACTTTATTTGCCACTGGTGATGTATGTAATAATGGAATGATCAGCTGCAGAGTGCTACGATATTACATAGACTTTTTAAAATGTCATAAAACTGATTTATTAAAAATGGAGTCATATTTCGTAATATTTCTAGTTGGAAGATTAAGATTGTGATATAAATATTTACGTACTGTTCTAAGGTACATTGCTGCCATGGATACAACTGGGTCCTATGATTTTCTGAACAAAAGGGTACATACGTGTTCATAGAATTTCGTCAAAGAGATCATAGAAATGTTTTTCACGAAAATCCAACTGTTTATTGAGAAGCACTGACGGTTAATCTCTATAATGGGCATATATCACGATCTCCTCCAAAATATTTAATAATAAGCCTTTATTAGCGTAATGAAGGACTTGCAAATTCTGTTGTACCGTCCCCTGGAATTCTGTTTCTTCCCCATCCTGTGCTCGAGTAACACACCGAAGGCCTATACAAAATCTGACCTCATCAGCCATGTGATATGCAGATCTACATTTCTGGATATTTTCAATCATGGATCTGAATGTCTGTGGAGGAATGGCAACTCATTCTACCTCAAAAGCCGAAACCAGAGAGGTATTCATGTTGGACACTTGGATCCGGAGCGAAAATTCCCCTATGACTTATACTAGAGCAACAAGAATCACTCCCATACTGTTACATCAGTACCTCCATACTTCACTGTTTGCGGTACATGTGATGGCAAGTAATGGTTTTCAGGCATTTGCCACACCCAATCCCATCCTTCGGATTTCAGCAAGGTACAGCTTAATTCATCACTCCAAATCACTCGTTCCCAGTCACCCATTGTCCAGTGGTGGCGCTCTTTACATCTCCTCAAGCTTCACTTCGAACTAACTTCGGAAATATGTGGCTTTTGAGGGGCTGCTCGACCATTCGTGTAGTCATTGCGCTACCTGGACTGCTGGTAGCACATTGCAATTCACGCGTGATTCCTTCCAGTGCGTGTGATTTCTTACAACCGCCCTCCACAACGCTCGACATCCCCTATCCGTCAGTACGTGTGGTCAGCCTGGTCTAGGTTTACATGTGGTTCTTTCTTCTCATTTCCACTTCATAACCACCTCAAAAGTTCGGCCGCTTTAGAGGGGCTGAAACGTCCTTGAAGGGTTTGTTACTCAAGGGACATCCAGCGACTAGTCCACGATGAAAGTCACTGAGGTCTTCTGACAAAGCCACTCAGCTGTTACTGCTTCTCTACTGGCAACACAAAACTCTCCTTCCCCCCTTCCTTCTATACGTGTGGGTCCACTGCTCGTAACCCCTGGTGGCCAATTCCACTTTACACAGAGGTGTCCGGATCATTTTTATCAGGTAAGACCATCTACGTCATGTATAGGAAAAATTACGCAGTGCATGTCTCATATAGAGAACACATGTGGATCTTCGTTGTTTGTGAGAAGACCGTGTTATGCTTCGGTTAAAGAGGAGAAAGTTTTACCGGCCAGAGTGGCCGAGCGGTTCTAGGCGCTACATTCTGGAACCGCGCGACCGCTAGGGTCGCAGGTTCGAATCCTGCGTCGGGCATGGATGTGTGTGATGTCCTTAGGTTAGTTCGGTTTAAGTAGTTCTAAATTCTGGGGGAGTAATGACCTCAGAAGTTAAGTCCCATAGTGCTCAGAGCCGTTTTTTTGAGAAAGTTTTACCAGCACTTGTAGCAATTCGACAGCTGCAGCGTTGCCATCCTTCGTGAGTGCGGCTTATCAATCCACGTTATTGCTGCTCACATTTATCGGTTTCCGACTGGCAACTAGCACGTGTTTGCTGTCGTGGAATCCTTAAGTGACATGCAAGCTAGGAGGCAGAATCACGATGCAAATCACACCCAACCGGGTCTATATTGATTCTTCACACGGTGTGTAACGCGATCTTATAATGGCCCTGATATAAATCCTTCAGAGAGTGGCTAGCTTCTCATATAATTCATTCATTAAACTAATGAATCAAAATCTCCCCCTCCCCCAAAGAAAATAGGTGATGGGAAAGAATTCTGGTGAGTGTGACTGTTTGATAGATGAATGCCATACTAAACATTTACAATTACATTTCTTTTTTTGAATTCGAACACAAAATTGTTCATGAAGTTGTACAAGGCACAATCATGTATAACAACGAAAGCATGTAAATAATCCTCACTTGCTAGAGCTGTTGCCAAGAACCTAATGTGTGAAAAGACACTGCTCGAAATCTAGTGTGCTTCTTTACTACGAGAACAGATTAAATGTATAATTTCGATACAAATGGGTAATTGGATGCAGTAACGTGATATCACCAAAGGAGACAATGTTGTTCTATAGATGCCATCGCTGGACCTACAGGCCAGAGATGCGTGTATAACTGACAGCACAGCGTAAGGTGGCTGTTACTCGGCTGTGCTGCATGGAGATGGGGCCCCGCCTCGGAGACCAATCGAAGCGCGGGAGCGAAAAAATAAACTAAGTGTTTATCCAGGTGGTCGGACAAGTCAAACTGCGAATGAAATTACTGTTCGGCGAGGGCGGAAAAGTACGGGACCAACTCCTGCAGCGGGCAGAAACCAACTCACTCAATTCTGTTCCGCCCCGCACCGAGAGAGCCACCGCTCCGCTTGTACCAGAACTCGGCCAATCGTCGCTTAAAAACAAAGCTTACGCCAATTATGGGATTACAACAAATTTGTGTATACTCCCACTATCACACCTCATCACTCTAGGTGTCAACACCGTTCCTTTCCGCAAGTTCCCTAACTGACTGCAGACGTAAAGGGCGGGCAGCCTATCATTGCCTACCCAGGACTTTGGGTGGGAGACTTTTTGGCAGCCGGCGCCAACGGAATATAACAATTGAGGTGCTTTGTGTGGTACCGTTCTATCGGCTCTCCCGCGGAATTCGATGACCATTTCTCGAAACATTCCAGTCAATGGCTCAACCGTGACACCAAGCTGGTGCATTCTTGCCCAAAAAATGAGGCTTTTTCACAAAAAAACTGCTCCCAACCATTGTAAAAATAGCAAGCGTCCGTCGCACTGGCCTCTGAGACCCGTCATCAAAAGAGAAACTGCCAGCGATGCTTCGGGACTCTATCCATACTTCCCAGTGACAGGATATTCCCTCCCCCCCCCCCCCCCCCCCCGCCCACCGCCAGCTATTGTGAGCGCCTGGCTTCCTTACAGCCCTAAAGATCCTGAATGAGATTTTCACTCTTCCTGGCAGATTAAAACTGTGTGCTGGACCGAGACTCCAACTCGGGACCTTTGCATTTTGAGAGCAAGTTCTCTACCATCTGAGCTACCCAAGCACGATTCACGACCCATCCTCACAGCTTTACCTCTCTACTAGTACCTCGTCTCCTACTTTCCAAACTTCACAGAAGCTCTTCCGCGAACCTTGCAGAACTATGACTCCTGGAAGAGATGATATTTCGGAGACATAGCTTAGCCACAGCCTAGATCGTACAGCACTTGCCCCCGAAAGGCAGAGGTTCCGAGATCGAGTCTCGGTCCGGAACACACATTTTAATCTGCCAGGAAGTTTCATATCTGCGCACACTCCGCTGCAGAATGAAAATCTCATTCTGGAAACATCGCCTAGGAGGCCGGCCGTTGTGGCCGAGCGGTTGTAGGCGCTTCAGTCTGGATCCGCGCATTCGCTACGGTCGCAGGTTCGAATCCTGCCTCGGGCATGGATCTGTGTGGTGTACTTAGGTTAGTTAGGTTTAAGTAGTTTTAAGTTCTAGGCGACTGATGACGTCAGATGTTAAGTCCCACAGTGCTCAGGGCGATTTGAACCATTTGGACCATTCTCTAGGCTGTGGTTAAGCCATGTCCGCAATATCCTATCTTCCAGGAGTGCTAGTTCTGCAAGGTTCGCAGAAGAGCTTCTGTGAAGTTTGGAAGGTAAGAGAAGAGGTACTGGCAGAATTGAAGCTATGAGGACGTGTCGTGAGTCGTGCTTTGGTAGCTCAGATGGTAGAGCACTTGCCTGCGAAAGGCCAAGATCCCGATTTCGAATCTCGGTCCGGCAAACAGTTTTAATCTGCCACGAAGTTTCAAAAGATCCTGCTCGTCTCCTACGTGAAATGAACAGAATTACGTGCATCCTACTCCTGATCATGTACATGCAGGCGCATGACATGCGATTATCTACTTTGCATGAGAACGTAATACGGTAGCGGAATAACATTAGTTTGCATGTACACAAAGTCAGATTTTAGAATATAAGACAGGCTGGCTGATGATCCTTAATAAGTGTACGAAAAGGCCAGAGGCTTTACCATCTTTTCCATGATCGGCATGCAAGAATGGAATCGATTGTTTCAGAAGGCCATACTCAATGTCATGCTGACATTATCTCAGTGGTCTCTTGTGAATAGCGCCCGAAAGGACAGACATACTGTTCGCTTAGCTGTGGGGTATCATGGAACAGTGTCATGTGACATGCCTTGCTCCAGCCAATGGAACTGTAAACAGCAGGACAAGTACCCGCACAGAGATTGCAGTGACGTCAGCTGCACCACACGATGGCAGCACGAGTAGCATTGCTGGCGCTTGACGTGACCGTGGGAGCTCCGAGTAGAACAGACACACTACATTGATCATCGTCACACAGGCCATACACTTGCTGGTAATGCAATACGGTGTCACTGTCTACAAAACATGATCTGACCTTGTTTGCATAGAAAGCTGGACAGCAACAGCCGCAGTTCAGATGACTTAAGACTACTGGCAGTATTCTATCTCAGTATCACCATGTTCTGATTTTTCAACAAGGTAGCCCTCTAGGCCACATATTGCCTTCCAGGTTTGAGACGGCGTTCAACTATTGCGCTGACCAGCACTTTCTCTATCCCACTGGAAACTTGTGGTCCTGGGTTGCCAGGAGTCTGACAAGCCACTACACGCCATCTGTTAAGACTCTTGAACTGAGGCTGAGTTGAAACAGCAAGGAACGTACCCGTATCTGTCATCCAAGCTCAGTTCAACTCGATGACCAGCCAGATTAGGCCCATTGTTGGTGCTAGAGGCGTCAGCTCATTGTACTGAATTTTCTGTTGAATTTAGTACCAAGACACGTTGTTACCTTTTATTTAACTATTTCGTTGTCTGAATTTTTGTGACACATTGTTACCATTTTTAAACCATTTCGTTGCCTGAATTTTTGTCTTTGTGCATATTTTATTTTTATTATTGTTGTATCTTTATACCAAGCACACGTGTATTAAGGAACTGTGGCTATAGTTCACTTCAGCTTTTGTAATAAAGTTGTGTTTCCTGGGAAAAGATACGCCCCAGTTCTGCTGCAGCCCTATCACTATGTACACGCAATAAGTAAAACGTTGTTATTTGAAATTCTTCCTGAGTTTGCAGTTTTAATGGACAGAAATGTATTTCAATCGCAATAGCAACGAAATCACTCTTTTCCAGCACAGCAGCTCACTTCAAAATAACCGCTGGTGAGCATACAATGGATATCTCCAGTCAAGACATTAAAAAAGTAAGGTTGCACAGAGCTTAAAAATTTAAAATCGATCTAAGTTGGTTGGTTGGTTGTTTCGGGGAAGGAGACCTGACGGCGAGGTCATCGGTCTCATCGGATTAGGGAAGGAAGTCGGCCGTGCCCTTTGAAAGGAACCATCCCGGCATTTGCCTGGAGCGATTTAGGGAAATCACGGAAAACCTAAATCAGGATGGCCGGACGCGGGATCGTTCTAAGTAACACCGATCAGAATAGAAAATAATCGGATGTCGTAGCAGTGTTAATGCCAGTTACTGGGTCAGGGTCGTTGCTTCTTACGGGTTGCCGTGTTCTGCAGTGCAAGCTTTCAACGGCAGAGTTATGGAGCAGTTCGTTAGAGCAACAGTAACTTGTTAATGTATGAAAATTGTCGTAAATGTCGTCAGTTGGCATCTGGGGACTGAAACATGCCGCCGTGCAACTGAAATACTAGAAGCGGTGCTATGACGGGACAGTGCCAGCATGCATAATGGATGAATGTCCGGTCGTCTGCAGGCTTCCGAACAATCGCCTCTTGACGCGAAAGACAGATGAGCGAATAGCTTAGACCCATGTTTTCCAACCTTTTTGAGTTCATGGCGCCCCTGACCGGCTGTGCTGTTTCCTTGGCTTCCCTGTACTGTCCAACAGAGTACACGGAATGAAATTCGCGAAGACATGTCTTGATATCGACATGTTCCCTGTTTGCTGTCTTGCCAGCTGTGCCGTGAAATTGCGCTGCAGCGTCACGCATTCATCCTTCGACCACCAAAGATTACAATTTTGCATTTTCCAATGATACCTGTACAAACATCAATTTGTGACTAATTTGAGTAACTATTTCGTGTTGCGCTCTTTTTTCTTGTCTTAAAGTATATAAAATTAGAAAGTTGTATCTTCAGTCCCTATATCGTGATACATTTGCCCAAAAATCTAGTTTTCTGCGGACGAGGTTTAATACAGTTCACCACATTTGTGACTGTATGCAGTGCTTGATTTAGATCGGCACTCAGATGCTGCGAAGCATCTCTATGGATAATGCAGTGGTCCGACGTAATAATAGGAGCTTTGCTGCGGGTAGTGCTTGTAGACCAGTGTACAATCCAACACAGTAACCCCAGTTAATCAAAGTTTCTGTCCTGAAGTTGTCCACTATTTTCATTAAATCTTTGCCTGTCGTACCAGCATCTATTTCCTTGCAAAAAACACTCCGTCTTCATGCCACAAGTGGCCCATCCTCACTGAGACTGCGGATAGGAGGGGCGTGTGGTCAGCACACCGCTCTCCCGGTGGTTATGATGGTTTTCTTTGACTGCAGCCGCTACTATTTGGTCGAGTAGCTTCTCAATTGGCATCACGAGGCTGAGTGCACCCCGAAAAATACGAACAGCGCATGGCGTCCCGGACGGTCACCCATCCAAGTGCCAGCCACGCCCCACAGAGCTTAACTTCGGTGATCTAATGGGAACCGATGTATCCACCCCCGCAACGCTGTCACCTCCTTACAAAAAGGATCTTCCATAATTCGTTACTTTTTTCATCAACAAATCGCACATAGCAAGCAAGTTAAATTAGCCTCTCTATTGCTATCAATGGCATCATCAAGCTGCAAATCAAAATGTCTCCCTCTTAATTTTTTCTACAATTTGTTCATCAAGATTCTTAAATCTTGAATTCGGCAACTACTTGTACTATCAGACAATGGAATGGGCAAAAATTGTTTTACCATAGACTTTCAAAACATAATGAACACCATTTCAATAGCAAGTTATAGAATTAGTGCTCCCTGCAATCGCATGGGCTTTACTACATTGTACCACTTAACATTTTACGACACTACTTTACATTTTAGGACACCAGAACTGCCTTATTGAAGAATTTCACCTGCTTATTAAGTGATCATCTTTATTCATTCATTAAACTAAATTTTCAAGAAAAATATTCTCTGCGTTTGGCCACGTCGTTATTGTGAGTACTTTCTCATTGACGTTTTAATTTGGTAGGTGAAATTCCCAGAAACAGACAAGAATTGAAACTCCTTGTGGAAAGCTAATAGCCGGTTATGACATCATTCATCATTTCTCACAATCTGAATTTATTTTTTAAGGACATAATCCCAACTGAAAAAGGGCTAGTTTGCCGGAAAAACTTCGAAAAATTCTAAAACAGTTAGTGACATTACAAGTTCAAATAATCTGCTCCACAACCCTTCTTTTAAAAGAAAACGGAACACAAAAGATTTAAAATTGTTTGTTTAGACAGGGAGCCAGCCCTGATTAAACTCTACCACCTGGTGAGCAAAAAGTATGAGACAGACGAAATTCCCTCAGACTTCAAGAAGAATTTAATAATTCCAGTCCCAAAGAAATCATCTGTTGACAGGTGCGAAAATTACCGAACTATCAGCGTAATAAGTCACGGCTGCAAAATACTAACACGAATTCATTACAGACAAATGGAAAAACTGGTAGAAGCCGACCTCGGGGAGGATCAGTTTGGATTCCTAAGAAATGTTGGAACACGTAAGGCAATACTGACCCTACGAATTATAAAATAGATTAAGGAAAGGCCAACCTACATTTCTGGCATTTGTTGACTTAGAAAAAGCGTTTGACTATGTTGACTGGAATATTCCCTTTCAAATTCTGAGAGTGGCAGGGGTGAAATACAGGGAGCGAAAGGCTATTTACAGTTTGTACAGAAACCAGATGGCAGTAATAAGAGGCGAGGGGCATGAAAGAGAAGCAGTGGTTGGGAAGGGAGCGAGACAGCGTTGTAGCCTATCCCCGATATTACTCAATCTGTATATTGAGCAAGCAGTAAAGGAAACAAAAGAAAAATTTGTAGTAGGAATTAAAATCCATGGAAAGAAATAAAAACTTCGAGGTTCACCGATGACATTGTAATTGTGTCAGAGATAGCAAAGGACCTGGAAGAGCAGTTGAACGGAATGGACAGTGTCTTGAAAGGAGGAGATAAGATGAACATCAACAAAAGCAAACTGAGGATAGTGGAATGTAGTGGAAGTAAATCAGGTGATGCTGAGGGAATTAGATTATTAAATGAGACAAAGTAGTAGATGAATTTTGCTGTTTGGGAAGCAAAATAACCGATGATGGTCGAAGCAGGGAGGATATAAATTGTAGACTGTTTAATGAAATTTAAAAAAAAAAAAAAATATGAATTGATTTGAAAATGTTGGGGATGGAAATGTTGCTTTAAATTGTTTTTTTATTTTCTCTTTCAGTACGAACTTTGTTGTAGAACCCCTTATTTACGTGTGGTAATAAAAATTCATTTAGACAGAATGAAGCACATTTAAAATTACGTGAACCTTAGTCAACCCTCTCATGCTGATAAATTCATATTAACTGATTAAGAACATTTAGTTGAAAATTGTATAAATTAAATTTTTTACGTATTTCGGCCTTGGCACACATTTTCTAAAGGCAGTGGTTTTTTAAATATTTACTGAATTCTTTCCCGGCATTAGGTATGGAACACAAGACTGTCTCTGTTAGCAGAAAATGGTTGAATATTGCCAAGCCGACCTGAACGTTTAATTATCATTGATAAAACACGCTTCACTATACGTTTAAGTTATTTGCTTTAGAAATTGAAAGAACCAATAGATTTCAAGATTTTAAACATGGCTGCAGCAGCAACTGTTAAAATTCTTCACAATAAAGGATGGCAGCCAAAAACAGTTGCAGGATAGAATTTTTTTTATTAAAATTCTTGACCAAGGTTTCGGCACATATAAATATACCTTCATCAGAAGTACATTTCTAAAATTACATCATGCTCTGGAGAATAATGAAACAATTATGCCAAAAGGCGTCGTCAGTAATTAAAATATCATCTCCATTTGTACAACATGTGTAATGGGTACAGGATCAAAGCGAACAGTTTAACAATGTTACTTCGCCTATGAACTCCATAGGCGAAGTAACATTGTTAAACTGTTCGCTTTGATCCTGTACCCATTACACATGTTGTACAAATGGAGATGATATTTTAATTACTGACGACGCCTTTTGGCATAATTGTTTCATTATTCTCCAGAGCATGATGTAATTTTAGAAATGTACTTCTGATGAAGGTATATTTATATGTGCCGAAACCTTGGTCAAGAATTTTAATAAAAAAATTCTATCCTGCAACTGTTTTTGGCTGCCATCCTTTATTGTGAACCAATAGATTGTTAAACTTCAACGTTAACTATCCGCCTATGAATGCACAAATGTGAAACCAGTAATAAATTCCGTCAGTCTCAGGATTGCTGTAAAAGAAAAATATTTTCTTAATTCACTGCTAATTTTATCTGCTCCCGATTTAAGGGTTTGGTTAATTTTTCTTAGCGGAACAATTTTTTAAATGTGCCGCCGCTCCAAATCGTTCGGTCGCGGCACAGCCCAGCAACACCAGCGATAATCGCTAAAAATACTGAAAATTCTTTAAAGAAATATTATGGATGACATGGGCAAGCTAATTTACATTAGTAATACACAATTTTGATAAATTATAATGTATTTAGACCACAACAATAATTCAACTTACGTTAGTTTGTAATTTCTCCTCTAATGGCGGCTAAAGATAGATACAGACAAAAGAAGTCTACTCATTCATAAAATGCTACGTCACAGGTTTCTCTCTCTCTCAGCTTTCGAGGAAGATGACAAAGAATGCACATTATGTATTCCTATTTATACCACTGCCGACCGTTAATGTCTCTTTGCAATCTTACAACATTACTCCCCTCTGTGGCTGTATTTTACATTTTTCTTATCGCAGCTATTGACATATTTCGTAATTACATTATGAGTATAGAAATATTACAATCATAAATACATCGAGAATATTATTACAGAAAATATTACAATAATAACGAATGTCCTTTATACAAAATTAAATAATATATTTTTAAAAAAAATTACAGTACATACGAATTGCTTCATAGCGTACATAGTACAATCAAATGTCATTTCCTTTGATTAATAGTGTGTGTGCTGCCAGGGAACGTTACAACCGGCAATGGCAAGAGAAGTGTTTCTGAAGAAGAGAAATTTGTTAAGGTTGAGTTGTCAGGAAGTCCTTCCTGAAAGAATTTGTATTCAGTGTAGCCATGTATGGAAGCGAAACGTGGACGATAAATAGTTTAGACAGAAGAGAATAGAAGCTTCCGAAATGTGGTACTACAGGAGAATGCTGAAGATTAGATGGGTAGATCACGTAACTAATAAGCAGGTACTGAATAGAATTGTGGAGAAGAGAAATTTGTTGCACAACTTGACAAGAAGAAGGGATCGGTTGGTAGTACATGTTCTGAGGCATCAAGGTATCACCAAGTTAGTATTGGGGGAAGCGTGGAGGGTAAAAATTGTAGAGGGAGACCAAGAGATGAATAGACTAAGGTGATTCAGAAGGATGTAGGGTGCAGTAGTTACTTGGAGACGAAGAAGCTTGCATACGATAGAGTAGCATGGAGAACTGGATCAAACCAGTCTATGGACTAAATACCGCAACAACAACAACACTTTAGACAGTGCTGAATGACAAAACAACTACAGAATTGACATACAAGGTGCTGGACAAATATTTATTAGTGAATAACTTGAGAATTTAAGAAAACCCAAACAGGTTAAAAAAAGTTACAATTGTAGTTAAATAAAAACCAAGTTAACAGTGGGCCCCTACACAATTTCAGAACATTAATCTTTAAAAAAGGTCAAGGGCAGTAAGTCCTCGATGTCACAGGATTGCACCGGCACTAACAATCAAGCGGCTAGACAGAATCTCAGTATGTGAGGCACTGGGGAACAAACGGCAAAAGGTCATAGAAGGAAAGGTAAACACAAATTAGGGAGCTGACGAAGCAGCACGAAAGGTGACCGCAAAGCTAAGTGACGGTGTGAGGCCTCTTGCTGTCCGCCAAACAGCATGCCGGAGTGGCGCCGCGCCGAGCAGGCGCATGCAGCCGTACACAGCTACTCCTGTGCCGGATACCTCAGGCTCCGCAGCCAAGGCGAGAAGCACTGTCAGGTAGGAAATAGCGCAGCGAAGGAATCGCCTAAGCAAGACAGGTCAAAATCAAACAGTAACACAGAGACAATAGCCCTTCACCAAAGGAAACGCGAGGTAAATAGGCACCTAAGCCCTTTCAATTAGCAGCAATTAAATCATAATTATTTTAAAAACAAACTGAATCAAATTACTACCAACTAAGTTAAAATTTGAGTATCAATTAAATTATGTATTAAACAAATTCGTTCAGTAAAAGCTCAAAAAGAGACAAACCAAATTAAATACAATTTGCAAAACCAATTAGTTAAATTCAAAGTATCTACAATTACTTGCTCCGAGGCATAGTGACCGAGGTCAAATAGCACCCCCAAAACATTTATGTGTTGAGGCACGACGTAAGGCCCGAGACGGATGCGGTCACATAAGGAAAGCCAAACAAGTTGTTAATGATGGAAATGGAAATCAGCGTTTAGCGTCATTGGCCGGGAGGCCCCTTACGGAGCGGGTCCGGCCGCCTTGGTGCAGGTCTCATCTACATCTACATTTATACTCCGCAAGCCACCCAACGGTGTGTGGCGGAGGGCACTTTACATGCCACTGTCATTACCTCCTTTTCCTGTTCCAGTCACGTATGGTTCGCGGGAAGAACGACTGCCGGAAAGCCTCCGTGCGCGCTCTAATCTCTCTAATTTTACATTTGTGATCTCCTCGGGAGGTATAAGTAGGAGGAAGCAATATATTCGATACCTCATACAGAAACGCACTTTCTCGAAACCTGGACAGCAAGCTACACGGCGATGCAGAGCGCCTCTCTTGCAGAGTCTGCCACTTGAGTTTGCTAAACGTCTCCGTAACGCTATCACGTTTACCAAATAACCCTGTGACAAAACGCGCCGCTTTTCTTTGGAACTTCTCTATCTCCTCTGTCAACCCGACCTGGTACAGATCCCACACTGATGAGCAATACTCAAGTATAGGTCGAAAGATTGTTTTGTAAGCCACCTCCTTTGTTGATAGACTACATTTTCTAAGGACTCTCCCAATAAATCTCAACCTGGTACCCGCCTTACCAACAATTAATTTTATATGATCATTCCACTTCAAATCGTTCCGTACGCATACTCCCAGATATTTTACAGAAGTAACTGCTACCAGTGTTTGTTCCCCTATCATACAATCATACAATAAAGGATCCTTCTTTCTATGTATGCGCAATACGTTACATTTGTCTATGTTAAGGGTCAGTTGCCACTCCCTGCACCAAGTGCCTATCCGCTGCTGATCTTCCTGCATTTCGCTACGATTTTCTAATGCTGCAACTTCTCTGTATACTACAGCATCATCCGCGAAAAGCCGCATGGAACTTTCGACACTATCTACTAGGTTATTTATATATATTGTGAAAAGCAATGGTCCCATAACACTCCCCTGTGGCACGCCAGAGGTTACTTTAACGTCTGTAGACGTCTCTCCAATGAGAACAACATGCTGTGTTCTGTTTGCTAAAAACTCTTCAATCCAGCCACACAGCTGGTCTGATATTCCGTAGGCTCTTACTTTGGGGCGATAGTGTGGAACTGTCTCGAACGCCTTCCGGAAGTGAAGGAAAATGGCAGTTACATTCGACGCCACATTGGGGCGACCTGCGTGCTGGATGGGGATGAAATGATGGTGAAGACAATGCAATACACAGTCCCTGAGCGGAGAAAATCCCTGACCCAGCCGGGAATCGAACCCAGGCGCCTTAGGACGGCAGTCCGTCACGCTGACCATTCAGCTATCGGGGCGGACATGTTGATGATGATATTTGGTTTGTGGGACGCTCAACTGCGCGGTCATCAGTGCCCGTACAAAGCCCCAGTTTTTACACAGTCCAATTTTTACACAATCCGATCTAGCCACTTTCACGAATGATGACGACGAAATGATGAGGACAACACAAACACCAGTCCCCGGGCAGAGAAAATCCCCAACCCAGCCGGGAATCGAAACCGGGACCCCGTGAGATACAGGCAGCAACTAGCCCCTACGCCACGAGCAGCGGACCAAACAAGTCGTTCCGTCAGCATCAGACAGGACAATGGCGAAAAACTATCCAATTTCTCCTTGTTAACGGCCTCAATAAACACCTTGAGGACCTGGCCACGCCACACATCTAAAACATAGCTAAAACCAATACATATTAAAATAAGGAATATACATTAAATGAATAACCGTCTCTTTTTCTCTCCCTCTGACCGTCGAGAGCCGGCCTTCACTCGATTCAGAAATCACTGCAAAACTTGCAACGGCGCGCCATTGCGCCTCCGCGTGGCACGCCAGAACGGTTAAGTCACGCCAGCAGGTCGCGAAGCAAATATCGGTACGAGCCAGCTTGGCTCACTAGGCAGCATACCTTCAACAAAAAGTACGTTCAAACAAGAAACACACTGTTGACGCTCTTCATTGTTCACAGCAGTTCACGTGAAGCCAAACTCTAAGTAGCTATCGTCGTATTTCCTATACTTGCTTTTCTTATCTTCATTACCACTTGCCTTCTTGTCCTCAGCATCTTTTCGAGTTTTATTTCCAGCTCACAAATTTAAAAACCTTTCCATAATTTACAGCCTTTATCATCGTTATATGAGGGACTGCTGAAGAGTAAGAGCCACCAAATATTGCAATATCGATTGAGGTATTACGTGTCATGTACATGCACATGTCGACTTTCCTGCTTCGCTGACACACGTTGCAATCCTCTGACGCTGTAGGGCTCCGAATTGTAGCGTGTAACATAACGATGTGTACCGTAACTGCCGGCCGAAGTGGCCGTGCGGTTAAAGGCGCTGCAGTCTGGAACCGCAAGACCGCTAAACTCGCAGGTTCGAATCCTGCCTCGGGCATGGATGTTTGTGATGTCCTTAGGTTAGTTAGGTTTAACTAGTTCTAAGTTCTAGGGGATTAATGACCTCAGCAGTTGAGCCCATAGTGCTCAGAGCCATTTGAACCATTTTTTTGTACCGTAACTATGTCGCTGTACTGCGAGACCCTCAGAAAACAAAAAGCACGAATTTGAAGTGTTTGTCCCACATGGAGCACCCTCTACTGCAGCATGACCATCACCGACCATACACGAGCGCTGCGACATGTGCAACAATGAGACGCCTCATCGATCATATAGTCCCGACTTGGCCCCATCCGATTGTCATCTGTTTCCAAAATGGTTCAAATGGCTCTGAGCACTATGGGACTCAACATCTGTGGTCATCAGTCCCCTAGAACTTAGAACTACTTAAACCTAACTAACCTAAGGACATCACACAACACCCAGTCATCACGAGGCGGAGAAATGTTTCCAAAACTTAAAGAACACCTTCGATGTTTACATTTTGACAGGGATGAAGCGGAGCAAACAGGGCTGAGGTTGTGACTCCGTCAACAAACTAAAAAATTTGCAGTGAGATTATCAATAAACTGATCTCTTTTTGGGACAAATGTGCTCGTCGCCAGGGCGACTATGTATGTAGACATGAAGGATAAAGATGTAGAATGTTAATCAAGTTCGTTCTTTTTAAAAATCTTTAACAGTTTTCACATTAAAAATTCGGAGTCATTACTTTTCAGTACGCCTTTGAAGAAACTCACAGTATAAAAGAACTAGTTGTAAACAAAAAAATCACTGCTGGAACTAAATGTAATGTGTGATAGTTCAGCTTCGAAGCTATAATTACTTAAGCAGGCTGGTCAGTATCTGAAGTGGAATTCCTCCCAGGCCACATAGGATGACATCAGAAATGAAATTTCCTACAATTCTTTGCCATGAACTGTGAAAAAATCCACAACGCTCCAGTCGGTCTTTCATGATATACCAGGACGCTGCGATGCACAGGTTGAATACCACTAGCTTAGACGAACCATGCCTAAGTCGCCCAGTGATGATAAATAAATTATGAGTTTCAGACGAAACAAGAGTGATGTATGAAGGACATTAATAGGGGTAACAAGTGATGTATGAAGGACATTAAGTAGGGACAACAAGTGATCGATGTGTAGCTGCAATTATTTTTTTTGTTATTTTATATTAATACTTCATCGTAAGTGCTACCCTCTAGCGATAACATCGTACGTTATGGCTACGTTAACGGTGCCTCGACACTGCGACTGCAATCAGCTACTGGTTAGACCTACTCTTTGTGCACGACGACACAGGTTTGCTTGACCTTTGTAAGGACATCATTCAACGTCCTTGTCAGTGCTTGTAATGATCTTAAATGATGTTCATTTATGTTCTTCAAAAATGTATACAATTAATGTCATTTGAGGTTTATGTAATCTCATTTCTTGGATTACACTGTATTGTATTATATCATTATTTGCATTTATCTTTTATTACTCATCACTAGGTCATCTGATGACGAGCTATGCCCAAAAAATGTCATGAGCACAATAAAGCATTCAATACCAGCTGCATCTGTGTTACTTACGTGATTTGCCAGGGATTTTAAACTGACTTTCACAGTTACTATTATTTTGGTCACACACCTCTGTCAGGACTTCAGGTCTGATTTACAACACAGGACGTGTTGGTGACCTGTAAGCAGCCTGAACATTGGATTTCTGGACACATGAACAACTGTTGCAGATGACCTAGTTGCATTTAGTGTCTGCAGGTGTACGTGATGCTGTAACACCAGAAATGCATATCCTCCTATTTCCATCTATTGTCCTATAAATTTTTTCTTTATTTTGTTACCTGAAGATATGACATTTCTGTGTCTTTATGTATTGTAATTGTTTTACAATTTGTATATATATATATATATATATATATATATATATATATATATATATATATATATATACATTTATGTCGATATATAATTGGTTTGTTTTGTGAAATTTTTTTGTATTTTTACGCTGGGTCTTCCCTAAGGAAAACTATGCTATCGAACGATTACATCGATAGATCGTGTGGAGAACCAAAGTGTTTAGGATCTTGGGTAGTGTTAACTCTGCCGCGTGGAGCGCAGGCAGAGCGGAGTCTAGCTGGAGTAGGGCGATGGAGCAGGTGTGTTGTGTGACGCTCCCGCGAGTTGCCGCGCTTGCGGGGTTTGTCAGCGTGTAATTGCGCTCGACTTACTATGATAGTTTCTGGCACGGTGTCGCGGACTGGAAACATTAGCTGGCACACATCAAGAGCCCGTTTCGCCTGGTGACCGTGTCGAGAAGAAGGCGCGCCAACATCCAGCTTCTTTAACAGCGACTGCCGACAATAAGTGATTGTCGCCACCTCCTCGATCGACGACTTCAAACCTTCAATCAACCAACAAGGAAGACTGAAAGCACATAAAGTTTTAGAACTGTATGGAAGACCTCAGCTTTTCAAACTGTTCCATTTGCTTCACTAAAATACAGCAACTTAGCATGAACCTTTGTTGCTCATTGTCCCAATTGCATTACCAAGCAGGGTCCCTTCCTTTTCCGAAATGAACCCGATTGTCGTTGAAATTCAAACGCCAGCATTAAAGTAATATCATTCCGTTTCACTGCTTTAATTTCAAAGTTCAGTTAAAGTATTCGCTACAATAGCCAAACAGAACTATATTTAGATTACACAAGCACAAATTAAGAGTGCTAGTTTTGTTACCATATTTTAACCTACCTGTGACTGAAGCTCAGATTGGTACATACTAAATTTTACTATTGTTAATTGTTCAAAATCATTTAATTCAAGTTCAAAGTTAAACCTCTTATTTCTAAATTGCGTAGATTCAAGTTGCTTTTGAGATGGTTGTTGAGGTAGCCTAAGACTAACCTTATTTAATTTAATTTCGTAGTGCTTCAGAAACAAAGTTCACTATTAATTTCAGTCACTAAATTAACTTTCAATATTCCGGTTTTATTAATTCTTATGCTAAATTAAGTCAGAGTGTACCGACATTTATTACTTCTGACAAGCATTCAGTTTTCACACAACATGTGTCAACCTTCAGTTGCCACGCTTTTAGTGCTAATTATATGTGCATTAGCCTTTCTTTTTCAGTTATTATAGTAGTTGTCCATAGGACTGGAAACCGTAATTTTCCCCAACTCTCAAGTATCTAATTAACGCCAGTTAATTGTTAACGTAACGACCGCACATTTACTTTCTTTATTAACTTTACCCTTTTTCAAAATTAAGTTCCACCAATTTCATTTGCATTTTTCCTTTCATTTAGATGTAACCCTTCCTCCCTCTTTACCGACAGATTAACTTCAGTGACGATTGCTTTTCCCAAATTTTCATTAGGTACACGCGATTTTTTTTTCACTGCCATTAAGGTCGATAAGTGAGGGGGAGGTTACAATGCATCACGAAGGTTTAAGGAATGCACTTGGATTCGAGTACATCAAGGAGAGGCTCGAGCAGCACTATAAGAAAGAAGTTAGTAGGAGATTCTTTTGGTAAAAGATGATTGGAGTGTGACACAGGCGAAAGTTTTCTTCATAGGATAGGGAAGATAAATGCTAACGACCAGGCGAACCAAATTGTTCTTTAGGAAGTGGATCACAGAGCTTTCCTAAGAGGGCTTCCACCTAATATGTCGAGGAGGGCTCTTACAGAAAACGTAAATGACCAGCCTGCCGCCATTGAGGGGCCATGAATCTGGATAAGACACGTGTAGTGACGAGGGAATTGGAACAAAGGGCTGCCTTCTGTATTGACTTGTTATTGATGAGGGCGCTTAGAGCACGTCACGGAAGGTGCCGCCAACCACAGTGTTACAAATGTCGAGTGGTTGGGCCCTGGGAGCAGGATTGTGCAATGCGCGGACCCTCCCGCCGGAGGTTCGGGTCCTCCCTCCGTTATGGGTGTGTGTGTTGTTCTTAGCGTTAGTTAGTTTAAGTAGTGTGTAAGTCTGGGGTCCGAGACCTCAGCAGTTTGGTCCCTTAAGGATTCACATCCATTTGAACATTTTGGAGCAGGATTGTGGAAGTAAAATGCGAAATGGACAGAGACAAACTAATCAGTCGTTAAACGACAATTGGAAATCCAAATCCGCTGGATGGTGTTCAGTGCTTAAAAGACGTATGGGAGTGGAATTTGCTTAACAGGCATAACAGACGGTAGAGAGCACGTGTCTACTGCAAATCTTGAACACTTGGGCAAGAGACCGTTGAACCCTACATGTTGGTAGGATACGAGGTGGTAGGGAATAATGATGTGGAATCGCTAGGTTCAGCTATACTAGCTTTTCAGTTTGGAGTAAAACAGTGTTGTGAGCATAAGAAAGATTTGAGCCAGTGTAGGTGAAGGATACTGCTCAGTACTAAGGTTAACTTCCTTGAACAGACGTCATACAAAAACGGACCTTCGCGACACGTTGTGGAAAGTAGTGAGGCATTGTTGCAGATGTTGGCAATGACGTACGATAATAAAATTTCCCTGTAACGAAGAGCGAACCAGTTAAACTGCAAACAAAGTCAATAAGACTAAATTCGCATGATAAAATGTCGCAGGGCACAGGAAACTTATTTTGGTGAGCGCAGGTAAGGAGTTTTACCAGTAAATATATTATATGGGGTAGAACCGCTAGAGAACAATGACAAATTAGGTGCATCACGATGTTTTCCACATTGGAGTGTGTACGGTATAGTTGTTGAACATGTGGTTCCTGTCAGTGTAGATAACTTCGGCACCAATGAAGTGGGTTTGGCGAAAGGATTGTTAATTGTCAGTCTGGATGTTCTGAATGAGAAAGATGTAGAGAGGTCATGTATGGACCTTAGCAATAAGCAACCCAGCAGCACAAATGGATTAAGTGCGGAAGTTGTGCATTTCAATGGAGAAAACAGAACTTCCATGGAGAATCTATTAGTAGAGATCCTAGAGATCAAGGACTTATTTGTGCATCATAGACTGATACTGGAAACACCCACAATGCAATACAAGATTATGACTAGGGACAAATAAGCTGTGTATCGAAAACCGTATAAAGGACCCCATAAATTACAATCAATAATGGAAGAGTTTATTAACAAGGAATAAGAAAATGGCATAAGAGAAGAAACTGCTAATCTCTGAGGAGCACCAGACATTATTATGCCCAAAAATCAAAAGGAAGTATAGATCCTGTTATAATTGTGACTACCTGAACAGCAGAATGATTGCATATGCTTATCCAATACCAAATAATAGGGAGACGCTGAAAGCCTTGGGTCAACGCAAGTACGTTACTACAATAGACCTGAAGAGGATTACCATCAATTGGAAGTACTGCCAGAGGACCAGTCAAAGACAGCGTTTACAGATTCCTGAAGTCATCAACGGTATTGGTGAATGCCATTTGGTCTAAAGAGTGCATCTATCATATTTATTTGGCCTCTAGATGAAATGTTAAGAGGCTTAAAGCCGCAACAATTCATGGTTTACCTTGATGACCCTATTGTTTGCGTTAGCCATCATCTTGGCAGGCACACGCCTCCACTGTAAGCTGTCATCATCCACACTGGCGACCACAATTTGGTTCCACCTGCCCCAGTAAAATTTGTGCAGAGCAGTAGGAATAACGCAGCTGCAGCAAGTGTTATGTACCGTTCAATGTGCATCTCTAACACCCTGGACACACATCACACCTACAGCCGTCGCTCTGTTGACAGCACGCCTTCACTGGCTGCAGCCGCAGCCTTTGGGAGGATGCCACTCACTGTCCATACAATGGATAGTTGCTGACAACAGTATACTTCCATCAGCCAAGGCTATCCTGCATCACGGAGGGCACTGACCACGTTCCAGTACCACAGTATCTGCAAAGGTTGTTATGTAATAAATAAATTACTTGAATATAGTATTTTTATGATAGATCATCAGACAAACACTTGAAACCTACCATCACTGCACTCCAGCTACGTCAAAAAAATGGCTCTGAGCACTATGGGACTTAACATCTGAGGTCATCAGTCCCCTAGAACTTAGAACTACTTAAACCTAACTAACCTAAGGACATCACACACATCCATGCCTGAGGCAGAATTCGAACCTGCGACTGTAGCAGTCGCGCGGTTCCGGACTGAAGCGCCTAGAACCGCTTGGCCACAACAGCCGGCCCCAGCTACGTCAGTGATGGTGCTCTGCAGATATGCTGACCTACTGCAGCTGGCCTCATCGCCATAGCAGTCACCCAACTTGGCCACTACAAAGGCTGTAAAGTGACTATATACGGAAACAGCAAAGTATAAGGTCCCTACTCTGACGATACTTCAGAAATAAGCAGAGAAATCAAATAACTTACTTGATTTAATTCTTCCAGCCTTAAGCACAACTGAAATGGTGGTATTAGTAGTTATTGGGATAGTCAGTTCTATCCACCAAGCACTACCTTCAGTGATTGGGCATCACTTCCAGGATGGTGTGAAAAGCAGCAAATAGCAGTGGAAACATTGGAAAGCTATGCTCACACATTTTTTGTATAGGAATCCATTCCCCATAATTATTATCCTTTGCACACACAAAAACTGAAAACATAGGTTGCATCATCAAAACACGCTCATTAAGACAACCACACACTACAGTTATTTATGTAATGAGCAACACTATTTGTAAAGCAAGGAACGTCCACCAGACGCGCAAGGAAAATCAAAACAGAAGGATCTTAGGAGGTTCTTAGTCACTCAACGTCTATTGCAGAAATGACTCACTAAAGTAGCTTATAGACAAGGAAGACGAGGAGGCCGAACACACGCAGCAGCTGCACTGATTCAGCGTTAGAAATGACAACTCATCAGTAAGTTCGATTACAGGTAACTACAGGGCAAGACCAGACCGATAAAGTGATTTGGCCTGTAAATACCATGAATCTTCAAGCACATGATTTCGCGGAGGAATTATGAAGACATAGCAATTGGATTTTCGTAGGCCACAGTCCATATGGGTCTCAGATAAAGAATCCAACGAATTAGCTGTGCAAGTATATACATCAATTGAGGTACAAAAGCCAACAGAATGCATAAACGACAGAATAATACCGTATGAGGACTTGCCGCGGACTCTGGCTGCCTAAAGGCAACCACGTACGTAACTGCATGCTTGACAAGCATACATGCGCTATTGTGCTTGCCCAGTTATACTTGAGCGTGTGTACGTTAAAGCTGCATAAGCATTAGAATTGTACAAACAGTGTGATGCTTGATCGATTTTCCATTATGCATGCTTGTGCAAGCGTTCAAGAGTATGCATGATTGAGCGTGTGTACTATGGCGATAACGGATCAGAGGGTACCACAAAACGTAATTGTATCATCTGAAGTAGCACCTCCTCGAACGTCGACTGAGCTAGAATCGACCTTGTTCTATTACTCGGACTGACAATACTCCGATCCGTCGCCCCTAAATTTATCGCTCCCGGAAATTTTAGGTTAACTGGAACCAGGGATACTCTACTTCTCTTCAATTTGCCTGAACATTAAGTTCACACATGCAAATTATTACCCAAAAATTATAACATGATCACAAGTCAGCCCAAATCAAACAAACTACCACTGATAAAATATTCTCCTAAACAAGCTGCACAACCCGTGACGTGTTTCTACCTAATAAAGCAATGGCGGAAAATGCGTAGAGCGCAAAATCCATCATGAGAGCACAATAATTCGCATGATATCAAATACGAAATAATAAAACACGTAGATGTAGATAAACACTTACAGAATGTATAAATAAAAAAACACTGACAACTAAAAGCTGATAAAAAGAAATCAAAACTGTTTAACTCTTATCTCGTTAGCACTGGTAACTGTTGTTTCTAAAAATGACTGTTTGGGAAATTAATAGGTTTGCAAAATTATTGTGGTTATGAAAAGAAATAATTAAATGAGGAAACCAAGTTTTAACTGCTGCTCTGAATATTATTGAAAATAAAGCTGAATAGTATTAGAATGTGACAATTTACAATTACGTAAAATGAATGACCAAGTTGCGCCTATAAGAAGAGTTTTGACACCACTGATCAGAACATTGTAGTTTGTGGTATTTCGTAGGCAATGCTCCTTCAAAACAGTTTCCACTTAGCTATTACTGCTCGTGGATCGTCGACATCCGCGTTGTTAGTCCATGAACCTTGAACGTGTAATCCAATGATTGATGTCGTCTTGCTGATTTCCTTGATAGTAAGCGCCAGTTGTGAATGTAAAAAGTGTGCTCGGTGTTAGCAGAATTAGTTCCAATTTACGTAACTGCAGGCAACGACGAGAATGAAACACGCTTCTTTCCATTAACGCATGGCGTACTCTGACGTCATAATGTTCGTTGCACACGCTAGCCACAGTTATCAGGTTTATGGTTTACGATCGCGGCGCGGCAGTTTTCTCAGTGCATCCGTCCACAATACGAAAGTAAACCAAGTCAGCTGTACCGTAAATCATTAGGCCGTCGTTTAAACAGAACAGTAAGTACCGTGCGCAATTGTCTATGCAAGTACTTCAATCACTTAGCAATCTGCACGTCATAATTCACAATCAAAGTTCTTATTAATATACGATACGAAAGTGTGTAACCGTATCATTCCACAGCCCGTGGTATGCACTAAAGGTTTGTGCTGTCTACAATCTAAAACAATATCTTTACGGCGTGCACAAGGCTTACCGGTCTGCATATCGAGTTTTTATCTGTAATGACTCAAAACACAGTTCTGGCAGATCAACGCGATACGTAAAGTCACTGGGTATTTAATGGCGGTACACAGATCATAAATGTTGTGGATTGGCAGGAGAGCCAACCCAGGAATTTTAGAGGAAGCCGAAAGGCACGCGTTTAAGCTCACGCAGGCTGGCGTGAGGTCTGGAACAGGACAAGGAAATTAGAACTTAGAAAAACGGACGCAGATGGTGGAATATTTAACTTTAATCCATTAATGTTGAACGTAGCTCTTGTCTATACATTATTTACAATATCAATAGTAACTGAACATGGCGCCTTGCTAGGTCGTAGCCAATGACGTAGCTGAAGACTATGCTAACTATCGTCTAGGCAAATGAGAGCGTAATTTGTCAGTGAACCATCGGTAGCAAAGTCGGCTGTACAACTGGGGCGAGTGCTAAGTAGTCTCTCTAGACCTGCCGTGTGGCGGCGCTCGGTCTGCAATCACTGATAGTGGCGACACGCGGGTCCGACGTATACTACCGGACCGCGGCCGACTTAAAGGCTACTACCTAGCAAGTGTGGTGTCTGGCGGTGACACCACAATAAATGTAGCGCTGTCCAAACACTGATATTTTTCATAGGCCACGAACACAACGTGTAGCGCTACACGCGCTACACACACATTCTCCTTCTCGCTCCCAACTCTTTGTTGATGCCTTCTCTTTCGACCTCTCGATATGACTCGACATCGCTCGTACATCTCTCTTCGGTTACATCGTTTCGCTGTTTTATACAAAATCACAGTTTCATGTCACTCTGTCCAAAGAAAATGAAATAACACGTTAACAGATAGGAAAGTATACAACATCATAATCACTGAAAAGCGGAACCACAGCCATAACAGCTACTTTAGGTAAACGGAAACAAAATTACACCAAGAATTAAATTTACAAAGCTCATTCTGAAATAACCTTTCCATGTATGGTGAAAGTAAGGCAGGACAGAAGGAAATGAAAATATTGCAAAAAGAAAAAAAATGTATAACAGCCTGTAGTGTTATCCTCACACTACAACAATAAGGTTGGTTATGCAAGCAGTTGTCAGTGATTTTGTTTGATATAATTTTAATTTGATGTTGTTAAATTACATTCCTTACAAAGGTTGTACTGTAATGTAGGAGAAATCAAAGAAAACAATGTTACATGGAGAAAAAGAGAAGAAAAACGGCAATACCGCGAGACTGGACGAACGAAGCGGCAGTCCAGCACATCGTCGTCTGAGCGCAACTGGTATTAGCAAAAAAGCTGACGCTTGTGCAAGCACGCCCGAGCAGCGTGGAGGTGCGACGAATTCGTGCATGCTTCACGTTAAGCATACCTCTAGAGGGCGATTCCTGGACCATACAGCAACTCTTCCAGATCCAAAAGGAGGTCCTCTTGCATCTTCTACGTGGCCATGATAGTCATGCGGGCCTCTTTGGCACAGATTGTAAGAAGATGGTCCGTTTCCAAGTTAGATGACGTTCATAGATTTCATAATGCCCGTAAAGACGTCGTTGAAATTAAATGCCACTTTTCTTCGCTGTGAACTATTTTCTTCTAACTCGATAACAAATTTCATGGAGAATTTGTGACGAACCCTACAACAAAGTAGATATTCCAGAGAACATTTTCAACGTAAAAATCGATTTTTGAAATTTTCAGCGGTCCTCACTTTCGCCACAATGCGCCACACTGTAACTGGTAAGTTATCGCCAACCTCGGCTCGGACACACATCACGATTTCTCTGCCCAGCGACTGTGTGTGAGAACCGAGAACCAAAGATCCACTTCCAGTTAGTTCGAAGCACCTTTAGCATTTATAAAAAAATAGAAAAGTACGCATTAAGATTTACAAAACTTCCGTCATTATACTTAATCGATCCATTACACCTTGCATCATGTGACAGCAAAAGATTCCCGGTATCTTTTCTCTTTTGATATTTACTTTACGTATCAAATGGCTCTGAGCACTATGGGACTTAACATCTGAGGTCATCAGTCCCCTAGAGCTTAGAACTACTTAAACCTAACTAACCTAAGGGCATCATGCTCATCCATGCCCGAGGCAGGATTCGAAGTTGCGACCGTAGCGGTCGCGCGGTTCCAGACTGTAGCGCCTAGAACCGCTCGCCCACACCGGCCGGCACTTTACGTATCGATGCAACCTATTCTTTGATAACAGACTCACCCTCAACTTGGATTTTCATTGCATGTTCCGTGGACTTGGTGAAGCCCTTGTGCTTCTTATCTCGAGCAAGTAGTGCTCTCCATTTGCAGGCTTCACTGAGTGTTATGTCGTCTGAAGTCATTCTGAGAATTTCAGTGAAGGACCCACGATTAACCTGGAATGCGCATAGCAATCTGACTATAGCCATCCATAATGTCTGATCAGAGAATGACTTCCATTACTCATTTAAAAAACATGTATCTCGAGCAGGAGAGTTATTATCACTCATCACAGCGTGTGGAAAATAATGCACATGGGGGAAAAAGACTAGCAAACTATTCTCCGTGAAAACGGGCATTCATTAAAACCGAGGTGATGAAGATGGGACTCAGTTGCTCAGCTAAACGCGTTACAACTCAAACACACGTTACTGGTGGGGAAGGAAGTTACTTGAAGACAAGTTTACCAGTCCAACCAAACCTAATAATTCCTACGCAACCTGAGTGGCTGCGTCAAACCTGTCTTGTGACCAACTATTTCGCTTAAGGAGCCATGCTAACATGGGTGGATAAATGAAAGTCGCCCTTCCGAAAACGAAGTTGAAAAATCAAAAAAGCTTGCGAGGGCAAAATTTAGCCATATACTCCCTCGATAGTTGAATTTAATCACCGTACGTCAATCTCAGCCAAATGTTTAAGCAAAGTGCATTCGAAAGCAACACGTACTACTCACCATAACGTCAGCCCACGAATAACTCTGCAATTTAACTTTCCGACGCTGTGGCCTAGTGCCTTCTGGGGAAGGCATGGGCGCCAAGACAGTCTAAAGAAAAGACATCGTTGCGTCAGGCACCCTGTCCAATCGAAAGGATTTTAAAAATGCCAGTAGCTATTACTCGGTCTCCCGCCAGTTCTGCGTACAGAATTTGACAAAGAACGCTCCTTGCAATTTTCCACTGCTCGTCCGTTGGCCTGCCCGACCAATCGCAAGTGGAGCTTTTTGAAAATAAGGGGACAGCGGTTGTCTGCAGTCCTGGCACGTTACAAGCCAGGATTCAATGAATGTTACCACACTTCTACAACAAAAGCCAAGAAAGCTATACAGATCGTCCCGTAGCAAATGGACTTCCAGATAAGCACACACTCACACTTCACCGAGTTAACCGTGGTTATGATTAACGTATAACGCTTATATGCAATAAAAAGGAATAAAAACAAAGTTGGTTCCCCACGCAGTTCTTCTCCCAAGGGTGACTACGGGGGTTTGAACTTTAATAGTGGCAACTATTTATTTACAGCTCGTACAAAATAGATACGTGTTTCAAAGTTTTACTGACCTTCAAAGTAGTCACCTGCATTGTGTATAACCCGTTGGCAGCGATGTGGAAGTCGTAGGATACTCTTAGCAGTGCCAGTTGCGTTGACAATTCGAACGGCGCGATTTGTTGCCCGATGAATTTGTTGCAGTTCTGAAGCTAATGCCGTGAAGTGTTTCCTTCAGTTTATAAACAGAGTTGAGCTCACGAGGGCTCAAGTCACGGGAGTGCAGTAGGTGGTATAGCACCTAGCAGTTCCATCAGTCAAACAAATCAGTAACAGCTTGCACTGTACGTGCTTGAGCATTGTCCTGCAAAATGATGGTCAGGTCCTGCAGAAAGTGTCATCACTTCTGTCTCTGAGCTGGTCGCAGGTTGTGTTCCAAAAATGAACAGCATAGAGGCAGAAGTGATGACACTTTCTGCAGGACCTGACCATCATTTTGCAGGACAATGCTCAAGCACGTTAATGCAAACTGTTACTGATTTGTTTGACTGATGGGGCTGCTAAGTACTGTACCACCTACTGCACTAGCCTGACTTAAGCCCTCGTGAGTTCAGCTCGATTTCTAAACTGAAGAAAACCCTTCACGGCATTCACTTCAAAACTGCTACAAATTCGTCGGGCAATAGACCGCGCCGCTCGAACTGTCAACACAACTGGCACTGCTAAGAGTATCCTACGACTTCCACATCGCTGCCAACGGGTTATACACAATGCAGGTGACTACTTTGAAGGTCAGTAAAACTTTGAAACACATATCTATTTTGTACGAGCTGCAAATAAACAGTTGCCACTATTAAAGTTCAAACGCTCATATATTATACGCAGAAAGCAGAAAATCAATCTTCTCAATGTTAAGAAGTCATGTTAATCATTGCAAACAATAATCTCATGAAAGGTGGCTGCGACAGACGTCTTTGAAGAGCTCGATAAAGATTAAGTTATGAAACGTGTCAGTTCGTTAATAACCGATGTATTTTAACATGAATACACCCTTTGAGATTCAAAACATAAAAGAAATAAAGTACAGGGAGAAAATGGTCACCCACAACTTGTGCAGAAACGATATTGACGCTGCAAGTGGTGAAGGACGGGGAGGGGAACCAGTAGCTGAAAATGAAGTGAGCCACTGTCGCAGCCTATCGTCGAAGTTATTCAGTCTGTGCACTGAGTACACAGAAAGAAAACCAAAGAGAAACGTGAAAAGAGAATTAAAGTTCCGGGTAAAAAATGTAAACTTTGAGGTTTGCGTGCAGCTGTGTTTTTAATGGTCGCTTTTCTGGGAAGAGATGTGTCGGTAGCGGTAAGAACCTGGGTGACGCCATCGCCACGTTTCGCAGATCCTTCTACTACTGCTGCTGCTGCTGCTGCTCGCATCTGCTGCGTTTGTGGAGGTTCGCAAAAAGCGTTGATAGCCTTACCAGTCGCAGCTGTAAGCTTAAGAAGCGTCTGCGAATGTCGCAACACTAGTTACAGTCGTGCCCCTTGCAACCAAAGAGCGTCTCGAGCGGATGAGGGGGGGGGGGGGGGGGGGCATACGTTACTTCAACTCACCTACGTGACCACTCACGCTACCCAGTAAACTCTTGCTTACAGTGTGTCAGTGTATGTTGCAACACAAAGTTATCTTGTACTTGGGAAATCGTTCATTCATCAGCTGAGCACTTGATTATTACTGTGTTAAAAAACATGTGGGGTCATTCCCACTCGTCTCTTATAGGATGCCTAAAGGATGCTGCTTTCTCGGATAGCTATACAATTCAAGCAAAACACATTAATGGTTTTTGTAACAATAAAGTAGATTTAGCCGGCCGCTGTGAACGAGCGCTTCTAGGCGCTTCAGTCCGGACCCGCGCTGCTGCTACGGCCGCAGGTTCGAATCCTGCCTTGAGCATGGATGTGTGTGATGTCCTTAGGTTAGTTAGATTTAATTAGTTCTAAGTCTAGGGAACTGATGACCTCAGATGTTAAGTCCCATAGTGCTTAGAGCCATTTTAACCATTTGAAAGTAGATTGCGAATACTTTGGGTCACAAGTAAATGGCGACATGCAAATAAACAATGTCCTTCACTATATACAATGTCCGTAGAAATAATTCACACAAGTTCATATGGATCACTAATCACGGCCCTTCTAACCTCTCTTCTAGTGCGTGGTTTCTAGTCCAGGCCTGCTAGTGCGCGTCTTCTACTGTTTGGCCAAGGCTCGCAAGAGCGGCTCCTATATTCTCTTCGGATAGAGGCCGCTCCTGTCATGGAGTGATCCTAGTCAGCATGCTATTGCCTGACGTCGTCTCACAGTCTTCTCTGATCTTGCGTTCATCTTCGTGCCGGCGCTTGTTGTTACGCAGGAACAAAATTTCCACGATGAGATCAAGAAACCATCTTGTGAACTTGCTTTTTCTGATTTGGTTATTTCCCGACCCGTTTCACTTTTTCGTATGAAGGCACAGTCAGTGGTGTTTCGTTTTATTTAATATTCTTAAAACTAGGACATAGGTTTTTACTTTAGAGACAAGTGCTCAGCGCTGGTTCATTCGGTAGATACATCGAAGTAACTTTTCTATTGGAACAGGACTATCCACCTTTTACGAGAGACATTCGAAAAGGCTTAATTATCACCTCGAAATATAGAGTGACTTAATTTTCTGTTTGTCTGCAGGTAAATGCCCACAGTCGTGATACACATCGAAATTCCCGCGTCACAGTACCGTAGCTAGGGTTGCCAGGACCAAAAAAATTAAAAACCTGACTTGGCATTACATTTAGCTGGGAAAATTGGAAATTTGTGGTAAATCCATAGGGGACCAAACTGCTGAAGTCATCGGTCTCTGGGCTTACACACTACTTAATCTAACTTAAACTAACTTAAGCTAAGGACAACACACACACCCATGCCCGAGGGAGGACTCGAACCTCCAACGGGGGGAGCCATTTAGCCGGACATTTTGACCTAAGAACCGTACTGCCTTTTTAGATAGAAATTGTGACATTTGACTATTTTCAGTCGTTCACTAACAATCAGTTACACTTAGTTTTTGGTGAGATCAACTTTAAACGAAATTAAATTAAAAAACAATCAGTAAACACATAAATCGGCAGTTACGATACCAACTAAGTACTCTTTCTCCTTAACTGCTCAGTCTTCTTCTTAAAATAGTCTTATGTCAAAATGAACTAAAAGTTCTTCGCTAAATAAGATAATTATTTATCTATTCTTCTAGGATGAACAGCGAAAAGCTGTTCAATACTGTTCAATAACCTTGGTCATTTCAATTAGTCTTATAAAGAATTAACAATAATCTGTATTCAAGTGCTAAAATTTCTCATCCGAACCTGTTTTATTACGAACGTTACTTTTCTTAGACAAGATAATTTTAAATTACATTTCTGTCTCCGTCTGTTTTACATTTATGGACGTTTATGAAGCACAACACTCTATCAAAGTCGGCATTATGGCCTGGAACTGCAAAGTAATATTTTGCCAGATTCAATAATTCTGAAAAAAATTCATCTTTAGCTGTGATTTGAAACAAACTTTCGATGTGGCAAAAGCTTCTGAAAGGTAGAGTCGACATTTTTCTCGTTGAATTTCGTGACATTGTGTGTTAGGTAACTGAGCCGCGGCGGCTTCCTTCTTTCAAATCTCCCGCTGTGCGCACCAGAGAACTAGTGGATCCTTGCCACAGACGGCGGTATTCAACGGGGGGGGGGGGGGGGGGGGGCGCAAGACGCCGTCGCAAGCGGCCTGGCCGGTTGCTGTCAGCGGCAGTGTTGTTTGCGACATTATGTCGGGCTCGGCTTGGCTGGAAGTGGTGCCCTGTGTCGGGCCAGGGGTTGGTCACGTTGGCCATTAGGATTTGATACGACGCCTGTCGACACGGCGGTTCTCCGCCGTCGTTCCCCCTGTGCGTTGTTTGGGCACCAAAATTTATTTCATTTCTCTTTTTAAGTAATTTACTCTCATTTGGGTATTCAGTAATGTGCGGAGAATCTGCTGTTTTGGAGACTCTGATTCATTAGGTTACGAGATCACTGAACTGTCCATCGGTCCAGTGTGGTTGGAACTGATTAAGCACGCTAGATGGGCTAAGTCAAGAGAACGTGATATTTTTGGTGTCTTTCTTTGCTGTCCCTGTATCTTTCTTGACTCTCGGTGCTGGGCAAAACCAATGGGCTGCAATGCCTGAGATGTGGTTCTAATAAGCTTACCCTCAGCAGCAAATCTGACGGGACTAAATTATTTAAAACTGTATAATTGGCGATTCCGGTGTGTGGAGAGCTGTTGACTGGTAAGAGAACCCTTTCCTGAGAGAACACCATATTACGCGAGATTTTGAAAGGGACTAGTGAAGCCGCAACTTAGACGCTCCCTTACTTTGCTCCAATCTCTTACGGCTCTTGTGACACACGCAAAAGAGGACATCGAACCTGTTGGTCTCATAGTCTTCGCCGAGCCTTCGCCTACTGCATCACCTCACGCTGCAAAGTATTAAATTTTGTAGCCCTGTTACGGGCTTATACGAGGGCTATGCCGAAATTTTTAGCAGCCTTTAAACAGTAAGGCGGGGGACAATGGGGTTGTTTTCATCCGAAAGAGCGATGTTTTTCTTCCTTGGCACGTGCGCGCGCAGCCCCTGGCTAGCGGTGATCCCCCCACAGCGCGGTAAGAAAGCACAGGCAGTGCTGAGTCAGTGACGGTGCAGGATGGAGCTGTCGCGCCATGACTTTTTACGATTATAAAAAGGGTTTAAGCACCGAAGAATGCCATTCTTGTTTGCTGCGTGTTTTTGGTGAAGCTTCCCCTTCTAGGGCCACAGTTGGAAATTGATTTCGCGAGTTTTCGAGGGATCGGCAGTCAATTGAAGATGAACCTAGTCCCGGTCGGCCAGCAACAGCTGTGACTCCTGAAAACATTGATGCTGTGAGGAAAATTATCAAAGAAGATCCACGTCTTACATTTTGCGACATTGAAGGGACCCTAAATATTGGATCAGCAGCAGCACAGACCATCGTTCATAGTCACTTAGGCCTTACTAGGAGATGTGCTCGTTGGGTGCCACATTCTCTGACAGAAAGCCAAAAGGAGGCGAGAGTGGACTGGTGTCGTTTCATGCTCGAAAAATTCAGTGGAGGGAAGTCCTAAGACACCTACAATTTCGTCACAGGTGATGAAACGTGGGTCTACCATTATGACCCTGAAACGAAGAGACAGTCTTCTGTGTGGTGCTTTCCAGGGGAGGAACCACCCACAAAAGTTCGACGAAGTCGGAGCTCTGGAAAAAAGAGGGTGGCAACTTTTTTCACAAAGATCGGGCATCTCACCTCTGGGACATTGGACACACATCGTACAGTCAATGCTGAATGGTACGTGAACGATTGTCTTCCAAAGGTCATCACCACATGGAAGTCACAGCAGCTTAAGTCCAAGAGTGGACACCTTCTGCTGCATCACAACAATGCATCTGCGCACACGGCTGCCAGAACGATGGACTTTCTGGAGAATGAAAAAGTGCGAGAGTATTTTGAAAAGTTGTAAACTTTTTTTGCAAATAAATTTTTTTCACACATTCTGCTAAAAACTTTCGGCATAGCCCTCATATATATATATATATATATATATATATATATATATATATATATATATATATATATATATATGTATATATGATCAAAAGTAACAGGACACCTGGCTGAAAACGACTTGCAAGTTCGTGGCACCCTCCATCGGTAACGCTGGAATTCAGTATGTTGTTGACCTACCCTTAACTTTGATGACAGCTTCCACTCTCGCAGGCATACGTTCAATCAGGTGCTGGAAGGTTTCTTGGGGGAATGACAGCCCATTCTTCACGGAGTGCTGCACTGAGGAGAGGTATCGATGTCGGTCAGTGAAGCCTGGCACGAAGTCAGCGTTCCAAAACATCCCCAAGGTGTTCTACAGGATTCAGGTCAGGACTCTGTGCAGGCCAGTCCATTACAGGGATGTTATTGTCATAAAATCACTCTGCCACAGGCCGTGCGTTATGAACAGGTGCTCGATCGTCTTGAAAGATGCTGAGAGGCACCCATATGCCTTGCTCATACTGTGGCTTCAAGCAGTCAGGCCTGCAAGATGAGTGGTCTGCAAGCGAGTGGATTTATTCTTATCCATCGCAAAACATCAATGACTGATTGTGAGCTCTAGTACCCACAATTAAGCTACAAATTATTCCCCTGTTTGAATATTACGCAACGGAAACGGGTAACGCACATCTGACCATTAAAAATTTACACAACTCTGATTGTTCACTACGCGCTGGCAATACCACATTTTCTTTCTCACCCAACGGCTTTGATCAACACGTGGCCATCGCACTGAATATGAATGGCGCACACGTTATAAATTCTGGATATCATGACTACACACTATTCGAAGAACAAGGCCACCAATCTTTTTCTTTTCACTATCTTTTTATTCAGATAAATTCTATTATGATTCACAGATAACCTAAACACACCATTACATTTTATAGTACAATTACACATGAGAAACTCCGCCCAGTGGGCATGGCTTTACATTGGTGAATATCTTATGGTCTCGTAATGATCTAACGCTACAGTGCACTTTCTGGATAGGATGGTGGATCTTTTGCTATATCTCACACTTCGACTCTCACATCCATCATCACGAAAATTTCCTCCAGACCGAGCGGTACAAAAAGGAACATGCATAACCCACTGGCTCTGAACCTATCTTGCTACTCTCCCATGCAAACCACACATACTTAAATTACATGAAACACATCACACTGGCAACATAGAAAACAACACAAAGAATAGTCACAACGTTAGAATAACATCACTTTCAGCTTTCCCACTTCAATTAGTATTCATCCCAGTTTCACACGACACTGCCCCACTTCGTAACTTTTCTTTCCTACCAGGAACTCTGGAGGACATATGCACGCCTTCCTGTGCAATGCAAGCCAAGTGGCGTTCCTGGATAGACGGCTGACTCACCTTACTTCTCTCTCAGAGTATTAGAGTTTGAATCTAGCGCCACACGGAAACATAACACGCAAAGTAATATTAAGATCATATTCATCACACACGCGAGCCCTCAACTGATACCATGGACGAGTACTTCTCTTTATCCTTTGTCTCATACACAGATTGAGACTCACACAGTACTCACCACGTGGAAGTAATCGTCTCTAATTTCAAGTCCTGCACGCGCCATTTCTTAAATATTTCCAACTTACAGTTCACACGCCAGTAATTCAACTTAACTTTAGCACTTAGTACTAGCACTCGCAAGTATTTCAACTTATTGCTACACGTGGTTTCATTGTGACCGTTGGTCGCTTCCGAAGATTACTACGATCCCCTTAATATTACGTGCCTGTCGTTTAATTCTCCCCCCAAAAGATCCTAAAATAGAGAAATAATTATTCCAAACTACTCTTAAGTATTCCACATGCATACCATTCTCTCCACTCTTTTGTCTTTACAGAGCACAGCTAAGGTCTTACCAACATAAGATCCAGCGCCAGAATGCTGAAACATGGCCGTTCTTCAGGTCAGCTCGCAGCTCCGTCGAGATGGGGGGAGCACCATGTTTCCGTATTGGTCAGCCACATTTCAGGCGCTCAGAGCCCAGGTAAATTTCAACTCTTTAGTTCCACCAAAGGTGACCAAAGGACCGTCTCAAAGATGATCATATATTGCACATTCACTATCTGCGTTAGCAGACGACCATACATTCATTCATTTCACAGATCTCACCAAATTGGATGTAGGGATTTATTTTGTGGGAGTGCACATGTGATCAATTAAATACATAAATTGTCCTTCTTTCCTACAGTGGTATCCGGCTTCGGTGTATTAAGTGAAATTGAGTTATTATTACAAAAAATATGTTGTTCTGTCAAGAATAACGAAGAATGTTGTACCTATTTTCAATGTCGGGTGGTACTGTACCCCTTCAATGCAATCGCCATCCCCGAATTGCGCTTCTACACTGGGAAGCAAGAAGGTGCTTAAAACATCAGTGTAGGCCTGTGCTGTGATAGTTCACGCAAAACAACAAGGGGTGCAAGCCCCCTCCATGATATACATGACCAGACCATAACACGACCGCCTCCGAGTTTTGCTGTTGGCACTACACATGCTGGCAGGTGACGTTCACAAGGCATTCGCCATACCCACACCCTGTTATCGAATCGCCACATTGTGTAGCGCGATTCGCCACTCCACACAATGTTTTTCCACTGTTCAACCGTCCAATGTTTACGCTCCGTACACCAAGCGAGGCGTCGTTTGGCATTTACTGGCGTGAAGTGTGGCTTGTTTTGAGCAGCCGCTCGACCGTGAAATCCAAGTTTGCTCACCTCCTGCCTAATTGTCATAGTACTTGCTGTGTATCCTGATGCAGTTCGAATTCCTGTGTGATGGTCTGGGTAGATGTCGGCCTATTACACATTACGACCCTCTTCAACTGTCGGCCTGTACACAAGTGACACCCAATCACCTGACAACGTTCGAAGTCCGTGAGTTCCACGGAGCGCCCCATTCTGCTCTCTCATGATGTCTAATCACCACTGAGGTCGCTGATGTAGAGTACATGGCATAAAGTGGCAGTACAATACACCTAATATGAAAAACGAATACTTTTGATCACATAGTGTATATTCGCGTAACTCTTTCTTAGGATCCTTTCTTTGTGATGTGGATGAGTCGATTTGTGTTCATTCACTCGAAAGGATCGACATGTATAGCAAAACAACAAAGGAAAAACCTTAAACACTTATATGTATACCGTTTTCTCAATTTCATATTAATAAATTAGTTAGCAGGTCACGAGAGACAAACCTGTCACTCGTTTTGCCTGGAGTATCAGATGAAACTTTATTACGAGATAAAAAGTAGAACAATCAGATGTACACAGCGAAAAGTAGCCAAAAAATATTTTGAAACAGTTCCAAATTTCCACCAATGACCAGTTCAGCGCAAACCAAACGGATTTAGAGAAGGAAGGGAGATTATATTTTAAAATTTTGTCCATATGAGAGCCATTAGAGCTCAAGGTGAAGAAAGTGGGGGCTTGACGTGATTTAGTGAAACCTCTGTGTATCTAAGTAAAGCGAACCAGAGGAGCTAATCCGATCTGTATTAGTTGTCCTGGGAGAATAGTCAGAATTAAGGAGTGTGGCAGGAACGGTCATTCGAAGTGAAAAGTCTAGGAAACATTGACTCTAGACCTATGAGCACTTCATCTTTGATAGTATGAAATAAATCTCTTCTAATGCAAGGTCTTGGTTGTTCGTATTTTCGTACGTGGTAGTATGGACCAAAACAAAGAAAAAGTCCAGTAAACCATGGGCTCTGAAGTGTATACGTTAAGAGCTATAAGCAATTGTTCGCCTTCGCTACTGTGAAACATCTCTTCTACTGGACAAGTGCTCATAGCTCGTAAGGTATGCAATTTAGGGCCCATGTTTACTAGACAAATGTTTCTTGTTTTGGTCCATACTACCCCACCCCAAAATATGGAAAGCAAAGAGCTTGCAGTAGAAGAGATTTGTTTAAACGAGTCGAAGATGAAGAAATGCTCATAGCGATTAAGGTATACAGGGTAGTCCATTGATCGTGACAGGGCCAAATATCTCACGAAATAAGCGTCAAACAAAAAACTACAAAGAACGAAACTTCTCTAGCTTGAAGGGGGAAACCAGATGGCGCTATGGTTGGCCTGATAGATGGCACTGCCATAGGTCAAACGGACATCAAGTGCGTTTTTTAAAATAGGAACCCCCATTTTTTTACATATTCGTGTAGTACGTAAAGAAATATGAATGTTTTAGTTGGACCACTTTTTTCGCTTTGTGATAGATGGCGCTGCAATAGTCACAAACGTATAAGTACGTGGTATCACGGAACATTCCGCCAGTGCGAACGGTATTTGCTTCGTGATACATTACCCGTGTTAAAAAGGACCGTTTACCAATTGCGGAAAAGGTCGATATCGTGTTGATGTATGGCTATTGTGATCAAAATGCCCAACGGGCGTGTGCTATGTATGCTCCTCGGTATCCTAGATGACATCATCCAAGTGTCCGGACCGTTCGCCGGATAGTCACGTTATTTAAGCAAACAGGAAGTGTTCAGCCACATGTGAAACGTCAACCACGACCTGCATCAAATGATGATGCCCAAGTAGGAGTTTTAGCTGCTGTCGCGGCTAATCCGCACATCAGTAGCAGACAAATTGCGCGACAATCGGGAATCTCAAAAACTTCCGTGTTGAGAATGCTACAACAATATCGATTGCATCCGTACTATATTTCTGTGCACCAGGAATTGCATGGCGACGACATTCAACGTCGTGTACAATTCTGCCACTGGGTACAAGAGAAATTACGGGATGATGACAGATTTTTTGCAGGCGTTCTATTTAGCGACGAAGCGTCATTCACCAACAGCGGTAACGTAAACCAGCCTAATATGCACTATTGGGCAACGGAAAATCCACGATGGCTGGGACAAGTGGAACATCAGCGACTTTAGCGGGTTAATATACGGTGCGGCATTATGGGAGGAAGGATAATTGGCCCCATTTTATCGATGGCACTCTAAATGGTGCAATGTATGCTGATTTCCTACGTAATGTTCTACCGATGTTATTACAAGATGTTTCACTGCATGACAGAATGGCGATGTACTTCCAACATGATGGATGTCCGGCACATAGCTCGCGTGCGGTTGAAGCGGTACTGAATAGCACATTTCATGACAGGTAGATTGGACGTCGAAGCACCATACTATGGCCCGCACGTTCACCAGATCTGACGTCCCCGGATTTCTTTCAGTGGCGAAAGTTGAAGGACAAAAAATGGTTCAACTGGCTCTGAACACTATGGGACTTGCCAGTGGAGGTCATCAGTCCCCTACAACTTAGAACTATGTAAACCTAACTAACCTAAGGACATCACACACATCCAAGCCCGAGCAGGATTCGAACCTTCAATGTTGAAGGACATTTGCTATCATGATCCAACGACATCGCCTGACAACATGCGTCAGCGCATTGTCAATGCATGTGCGAACATTACGGAGGGCGAACTACTCGCTGTTGAGAGGAATGTCGCTATACGTATTGCCAAATGCACTGAAGTTGACGGACATCATTTTGAGCATTTATTGCATTAATGTGGTATTTACAAGTAATCACGCTGTAACAGCATGCGTTCTCAGAAATGATAAGTTCACAAAGGTACATGTATCACATTGGAAACCCAAAATAGAATTTTCAAACGTACCTACGTTCTGTATTTTAATTTAAAAAAACCTACCTCTTACCAACTGTTAGTCTAAAATTGTGAGCCACAAGTTTGTGACTATTACACCGCCATCTATCACAAAGCGAAAAAAGTAGTCCAAGAAAAACATTCACATTTCTTTACTTACTACACGAATATGTAATAAAAAATGGGGGTTCCTATTTTAAAAAAACGCAGTTGATATCTGTTTGACCTATGGCAGCGCCATCTAGCGGGCCAACTATAGCGCCATCTGGTTTCCCCCCTCAAGCTAGACAAATTTCGTTCTTTGTAGTTTTTTCGTTTGACGCTTATGTCGTGAGATATTTGGCCCGGTCACGATCAATGGACGACCCTGTATATTGAGGGCCCATGTTTACTAGATCTTTTTGCTTCGAATGATCGTTCCTGTCATATCCCTGAATACTGACCACTCCTTGTGGCACACCCGATATTGCTAAGTGAGTATCGCTGTACACGGAATGCAGGCTGTACCTGCGGATTGGAAAATTGCGCAGGTCGCACCAGTGTTTAAGAAGGGTAGTAGGAGTAATCCATCGAACTACAGACCTATATCATTGACGTCGGTTTGCAATAGGGTTTAGGAGCATATACTGTATTCAAACATTATGAATCATCTCGAAGGGAACGATCTATTGATACGTAATCAGCATGGTTTCAGAAAACATCGTTCTTGTGCAACGCAGCTACCTCCTTATTCGCACGAAGTAATGGCCGCTATCGACAGGGGATCTCAAGTTGATTCCGTATTTCTAGATTTCCAGAAAGCTTTTGACACCGTTCCTCACAAGCGACTTCTAATCAAGCTGCGGGCCTATGGGGTATCGTGTCAGTTGTGCGACTGGATTCGTGATTTCCTGTCAGGAAGGTCGCAGTTCGTAGTAATAGACGGCAAATCATCGAGTAAAACTGAAGTGATATCAGGTGTTCCCCAGGGAAACGTCCTGGGACCTCTGCTGTTCCTGGTCTATATAAATGACCTGGGTGACAATCTGAGCAGTTCTCTTAGGTTTTTCGCAGATGATGCTGTAATTTACCGTCTAGTAAGGTCATCCGAAGACCAGTATCAGTTGTAAAGCGATTTAGAAAAGATTGCTATATGGTGTGGCAGGTGGCAGTTGACGCTAAATAACGAAAAGTGTGAGGTGATCCACATGAGTTCCAAAAGAAATCTGTTGGAATTCGATTACTCGATAAATAATACAATTCTCAAGGTTGTCAATTCAACTAAGTACCTGGGTGTTAAAATTACGAACAACTTCAGTTGGTAAGAACACATAGATAATGTTGTGGGGAAGGTGAGCCAAAGGTTATGCTTCATTGGCAGGACACTTAGAAGATGCAACAAATCCATTAAAGAGACAGCTTACACTACTCTCGTTCGTCCTCTGTTAGAATATTGCTGCGCGGTGTGGGATCCTTACCAGATGGGATTGACGGAGGACATCGAAAGGGTGCAAAAAAGGGCAGCTCGTTTTGTATTATCACGTAATAGGGGAGAGAGTGTGGCAGATATGATACTCGAGTTGGGATGGAAGTCATTAAAAGCAAAGACTTTTTCGTCGCGGCGAGATCTATTTACGAAATTTCACTCACCAAATTTCTCTTCCGAATGCGAAAATATTTTGTTGAGCCCAACCTACGTAGGTAGGAATGATCATCAAAATAAAATGAGAGAATTCAGAGCTCGAACAGAAAGATTTATGTGTTCGTTTTTCCTTCACGCTGTTCGGGAGTGGAATGGTATTGAAGGTCCGATGAATCCTCTGCCAAGCACTTAAATGTGAATTGCAGAGTAATCATGTAGTTGTAGATGTAGATGTGTAAGGCTTACAGGGCCAACAATAAACCTTATTTTCCACCATTTCGCATAATTATTGAAGGAATTTAAAAAATTAAAATGCTGTCATAATGTACTGATTAAGAGGTATAGTCTTACGTTAAAAGTTTAACACCACAAGATTAATAGTACAAATAAAAACTGTGTGTTTTGTCTTCACTGGCAAAGTAACTGACAACGATAATGAGAGCACTTAGTGTCTTGAAAAAAAAAACATTACACATAATTTCAAACATCTATGAAACTTTCCCTCGCTGATCCCCTTCACAAAATGATGAAAGGAAAAGTTTTAGGTCGTGCAGTAAAACTCCAGCATCAGGCGTGATGTTTTTATTGATTATTTCTTTACAACCAATGCTATCTGCAACAGTTTGTAGGCACTATCGACGTATACCACAGCATGTACCTGCAAAGTTATATCATTGTACGAAATATAGTTCAGGAGATATGATGTCAAAGACACTTAGATGTATGAAAAACTTACTTTCGCTTGAAATGGAGCGCATATTACCCGGATTATTTTCATACATTGCAGTACCCATGGGAAACGGTCAAGTCTTGTTAGTTCGAAATATAACAAAGAGAAAGTTACGAGAGAAGCGATACAGGTCAAGTGAGACAACAGGCAGTACTTGGAGAGATGTTACATAAAGTGACACAAGCTCTAAACGCATCGGAGAAGATATGACCAGAGGCCTCAGCGTTCGCGTTTAGTCATAACACTAGAGACAAGAGAGATATAATTGCAGACAAGGAGTGAGGGTGAGAGAGGGATAAAGGGAGAGAGTCTTTGGAAGGTGCACCTATACGTCATGAAGAGCCTGTAGCACGCCTAAGACATGATTTAACAATGGACGCCTCCCTCCCTCCAATTAACCTCCGAAGAATGGTGCACAATTAGAGGCAATGAGATGGTGAGGGTCCATCGACAGCTCACCGCGGTGTCAGGAACTGGCAGGCGCGAAGGGGAAAACCGAATAAAACTCGGAAGCAGGATGCTACTAGGGGGCTACAGCACTCAGAGTAGATAGCTGGTAGTAATATCAGCAGAGGCAGCCGAAGAGAGTATCCAGGCAGGTTTAAACAGAGATATCTGCAGTAGTTGCAGCTCAGCTGATGAAATTCTAGCAGTTTATCTATGGACAGTTTCATTTTAAGTAGCCAGAACACTGCTAGATGGTTACTGTCTCGGTGTAAATACTTGGTCTTTTCGTAGGTACAATTCCCTTAGAGCAAGGAGTTGATGCTGTTCTCTGAATAGAGTCAGAAGTTGTAAAACACTCATAGTGTCTGTCATTTCATGGACCTTGCCGTTGGAGAGGAGACTTTCGTGCCTCAGCGATACAGATAGCCGTACCGTAGGTGCAACCACAACGGAAGGGTATCTGTTGAAAGGCCAGACAAACGTGTGGTTCCTGAAGAGGGGCAGCAGCCTTTTCAGTAGTTGCAGGGGCAACAGTATGGAGGATTGACTGATCTGGCCTTGTAAGAGCAACCAAAACGGCCTTGCTGTGGAGGAGCTACGAACGGCTTAAAGCAAGGGGAAACCACAGCCGTAATTTTTCACGAGGGCATGCAGCTTTATTGTATATTCCGGAGATAAAACAGTCCCCCATTCTGATCTCGGGGCGGGGACTGCTCAGGATTTCGTCATCAGGAGAAACAAAACTGGCGTTCTGCGGATCGGAGCGTGGAATGCCAGATCCCTTAATCGGGCAGGTAGGTTAGAAAACTTAAACAGGGAAATAGATAGGTTAAAGTAGATATAGTAGGAATTAGTGAAGTTTGGTGGCAGGAGGAACAAGACTCCTGATCAGCTTAATACAGGGTTATAAATACAAAATCAAATAATGATAATGCAGGTGTGGGTTTAATAATGAATAAAAAATAGGATCGAGGATAAGCTACTACGAACAGCGTAGTGAACGTATTATTGTAGCTAAGATAGACACAAAGTTCACGCTGTAAGTAGGCTGTTTAGGTTCTTATATTGGTAACGCCACAGCCACGTATCGCTATGTATGAAAATCACTGACTGTGCTGTGTGCAGTCTGAGGCTGGTCGGCATTGTTGCAATATTCGCCATTGTAGTGTTGGGCAGTTGGATGTTAACAGTGCGTAGCGTTGCGCAGTTGGATGTGAGGCGCCAACAGTGGTGGATGTGGGGAGAGAGATGGCGGAGTTTTGAGAGCGGATGATCTGGACGTGTGTCCATTGGAAAGAGTAAATTTGTATTATTGGATATCATGAACTGATGCATATATATGATGTCCTTTGAACATTATTAAGGTAAATACATTGTTTGTTCTCTATGAAAATCTTTTATTTGCTAACTATGCCTATCAATAGTTAGTGCCTTCAGTAGTTAGAATCTTTTATTTAGCTGGCAGTAGTGGCGCTCGCTGTATTGCAGTAGTTCGAGTAACGAAGATTTTTGTGAGGTAAGTGATTTATGAAAAGTAAAGGTTATTGTCAGTCAGGGCCATTCTTTTGTAGGGATTTTTCAAAGTCAGATTGCGTTGCGCTAAAAATATTGTGTCAGTTTAGTGTTTATCAGAATAGGTGAAGAGCGAAATGTCTGAGTACGTTCAGTTCTGTTCAGCTGTTTGAAAATCAAATAATGTAAGAGGTTAATCAGCACAGTAATTCATTAATTTTTCTAAGGGGACGTTTCAACGCCTACCACAGTAGTACAAGTTTATATGCCAACTAGCTCTGTAGATGATGAAGAGATTGAAGAAATGTATGATGCGATAAAAGAAATTATTCAGATGGTTAAGGGAGACGAAAATTTAATAGTCAATCGTGCCTGGAATGCGATTGTACGAAAGGAAGAAAAGCAAAAGTAGTAGGTGAATATGGACTCAGGGGTAAGGAACGAAAGAGGAAGCCGCGTGTCAGCCGCCTGGCACAGAGCATAGCTTAATCATAGATAACACTTGGTTTAAGAAACATGAAAGTAGGTTTTTACGTGGAAGAGGCCTGAAGACATTGGAAGGTATCAGATTGATTATGTAATAGTAAGATAGTGATTTAGGATCCAGGTTTTAAATTGTAAGACATTTCTAGGGGCAGATGTGGACTCTGACCACAATTTATTGGTTATGAAATGTAAATTGAAGCTGAAGAACCTGCAAAAAGGTAGGAATTTAAGGCGATGGGACCTGGATAAACTAAAAGGACCTGAGATTATTGAGAGTTTGAGAGAGTGTTAGGGAACGACTGAAAAGAGCAGGGGAAAGAAATACATTAGAAGAAGAATGGGTAGCTTTGAGAGATGAAATAGTGAAGGAAGCAGAGTGCCAATTAGGTAAAAAGAAGAGGGCTAGTATAATTCCTTGGCTAACAGTAGAGATATTGAATATAGCTGATGAAAGCAGAAAATATAAAAATGTAGTAAATGAAGCAGGCAAAAAGAATACAAACATCTCAAAAATGAGATTGACAGAAAGTGCAAATTGGCTAAGCAGGGGTGGCTAGAGGACAAAGGTAAGGATGCAGAAGAATGTATCACTAGAGGTAAGAAAGATACTGACTACAGGAAAATTAAAGAGATTGTTTGAGAAAAGAGAACGGCTTGCATGAATATCAAGAGCTCAGAAGCAAAGAAGTGAAAGCAAAAGTGTGGAAGGAGTATATAGAGGGTCTATATACTTGAGGGGTATATTATGAAAATGGAAGAGGACGTAGATGAAGATATGGGACATATCACACTGCATGAAGAATTTGACAAAGCAATGAAATGCCTAAGTCGAAACAAGTCCCGGGAGTAGACAACATTCCATTAGAACTACTGATAGCTTTGGAAGATCCAGTCATGACAAAAGTCTTCCATCTCGTGAGCAAGATGTATGAGACAGGCGAAATACCCTCAGTCTTCAAGAAGAATTTAATAATTCCAATCCCAAAGAAAGCAGGTGTTGACAGGCGTGAAAATTACCGAACTACTACTTTAATAAGTCATGGCTGCAAAACACTAACACGATTCTTTACAGATGAATGGAAAAGCCGGGCCAGCCGGAGTGGCCGTGCGGTTCTGGGCGTTACAGTCTGGAGCCGAGCGACCGCTACGGTCGTAGGTTCGAATCCTGCCTCGGGCATGGAAGTGTGTGACGTCCTTAGGTTAGGTAGGTTTAATTAGTTCTAAGTTCTAGGCTACTGATGACCTCAGAAGTTAAGTCGCATAGTGCTCAGATCCATTTGAAAAGCCGGTAGAAGCCGACCTCGGGAAAGATCCGTTTGGATTCCGTAGAAACGTTGGAACCCGCGGGGCAATACCGACTCTACGACTTACCTTAGAAGGCAGGTTAAGGAAAGGCAAACGTACGTCTCTACCATTTGTAGACTTAGAGAAAGCTTTTGACAATGTTGACTGGAATACATTCTTTCAGATTCTGAAGGTGGCAGGAGTAAAATACTGGAAGCGAAACGCTATTTGCAATTTGTACAGAAACCAGATGGCAGTTATAAGAGTCGAGGGGCATGAAAGGGAAGCAGTGGTTGGGAAGGGAGTGAGACAGGGTTGTAGCCTATCCCTGATGTTATTCAATCAGTATACTGAGCAAGCAGTGAAGGAAACAAAAGTAAAATTCGGAGTAGGTATTAAAATCCATGGAGAAGAAATAAAAACTTTGAGGTTCGTCGATGACATTGTAATCCTGTCAGAGACAGCAAAGGACTTGGAAGATCAGTTGAACGGAATGGACAGTGTCATGAAAGGAGGGTATAAGATGAACATCCACAAAAGCAAACCGAGGATAATGGGATGTAGTCGAATTAAGTCAGGTGATGCTGAGGGAATTAGATTAGGAAATGAGACACTTAAAGTAGTAAAGGAGTTTTGCTACTTGGGGAGCAAAATAACTGATGATGGTCAAAGTAGAGAGGATATAAAATGTAGACTGGCTATGACAAGGAATGGATGTATGAGGAAGAGAAATTTGTTGATATCGAATGTAGAGTTAAGTGTTGGGGATTCTTTTCTGAAGATATTTGTCTGGAGTGTAGCCATGTATGGAAGTGAAACATGGATGATAGTTTAGACAAGAAGAGAATAGACACTTTCGATATGTGATGCTACAAAAGATTAAATGGGTAGGTCACGTCTTTAGTGAGGAGGTACAAAATAGATTTGTGGAGAAAAGGAATTTGTGGCACAACTTGATAAGAATAAGGGATCGGTTGGTATGACGCGTTCTGAGACATCAAGGGACCACCAATTTAGTAATGGAGAGAAGCGTGGAGAGTAAATATCGTAGAGGGAGGCCAGGAGCTGAATACGCTAAGGATATTCCGAAGGATGTAAGCTGCAGTAGTTACTTGGAGATGAAGACGATGGCAGAGCATACAGTAGCATGGAGAGCTGCATCAAACCGGTCTCTGGACTGAAGACCGCAACGACAGTCAGGTTAGGCGGAACGAGTATTTCCCATCTTCCCAAACCCTGTCACCCAATCCCAAACAACACAGTGGTTCATAATGAAAGCACTTAGTGACTTCTAAACAGCTTTAATCACAATTCCAAACCTTTTCTAAACCTGCCTTCCTCTTACATACTCATAGTCACAATATATATGGTATCTGTTCTTTCGAATCTGTCCGAAGACATTGAGACAGCTGGCCGGAGTGGCCGAGCGCTTCTAGGCGCTACAGTCTGGAACCGCGCCACCGCTACGTTCGCAGGTTCGATTCCTGCCTCGGGTATGTATGTGTGTGACGTCCTTAGGTTAGTTAGGTTTAAGTAGTTCTAAGTTCTAGGGGACTGATGACCTCAGATGTTTAGTCCCATAGTGCTCAGAGCAATTTGCACATTGAGACAGAAAGGAATTACAGACATTGGCTGCGAGTAGGCATTGATTTAAATCAATGGAGAAAGTTGAAAATTTGTGCTAGACTGGGATACAAACGCAGGTATCCCGCTTTTTTTTCCTTTTTTTATTTTTAATTATATGTTTTAATCGTGTGCTCTCTTTTTAAAAATAATTTAGCTTTTTTTTGAGAGGGTTTTTCAAGTGACAAACTAATTACAATTAGAAACCATCTATCTTTTAATTAATTATTGTTTCTTACTTTTTATTTTTTAATTTCGTTTCTAATTTTTAGTTACGTTTATTTTTATTTTTTATTTATTTTTTACTTTTTTGAATTAGGGTGACAGGCTGCTGCAAATACAGGCTGGAGGGAATAAGGCCATCCGAAATCCTGGAAACCCGTGAAGGTGATAAAAGATGGCAGGCGGCCGAATCAAAGGTGTAGGCACGTGTTTCGTTCCTAATCAGGTGGGCACTTGCCACACTGGGAACACGCCAACTTAGTGTGGCTACGGTGAAAACGCTGTTAACATAATTGGCAAAAAAAAAAAAAAAACGCGCGATAACTCCTGAAGAGATCAATGTTCGTCTCGCCTTAATTACTTGTAAGTGGTGTCTGTTGTTTCGGAGATTTCCGAAGGAACAGAATAGATACCATATATACAGGGTGTTACAAAAAGGTACGGCCAAACTTTCAGGAAACATTCCTCACACACAAAGAAAGAAAATATGTTATGTGGACATGTGTTCGGAAACGCTTACTTTCCATGTTAGAGCTCATTTTATTACTTCTCTTCAAATCACATTAATCATGGAATGGAAACACAAAGCAACAAAACGTACCAGCGTGACTTCAAACACTTTGTTACAGGAAATGTTCAAAATATCCTCCGTTAGCGAGGATACATGCATCCACCCTCCGTCGCATGGAATCCCTGATGCGCTGATGCAGCCCTGGAGAATGGCGTATTGTATCACAGCCGTCCACAACACGAGCACGAAGAGTCTACATTTGGTACCGGGGTTGCGTAGACAAGAGCTTTCAAATGCCCCCATAAATGAAAGTCAAGAGGGTTGAGGTCAGGAGAGCGTGGAGGCCATGGAATTGGCCCGCCTCTACCAATCCATCGGTCACCGAATCTGTTGTTGAGAAGCGTACGAACACTTCGACTGAAATGTGCAGGAGCTCCATCGTGCATGAACCACATGTTGTGTCGTACTTGTAAAGGCACATGTTCTAGCAGCACCGATAGAGTATCCCGTATGTAATCACGATAACGTGCTCCATTGAGCGTAGGTGGAAGAACATACTGACGAAACTAAAATGAGCTCTAACATGGAAATTAAGCATTTCCGGACACATGTGCACGTAACATCTTTTCTTTATTTGTGTGTGAGGAATGTTTCCTGAAAGTTTGGCCACACCTTTTTGTAACACCCTGTATATCTAATTGAGGCGAGACGAGCAATGAACTCTTCTGTGTAGATGCACACCAGGCTCGAACTTACAGGAGTCGGCGAAATGCCACGAGTAATGGGTATAATGGGCAAAGGATATTACATTAGTAGTGTGTGGATAAGTTGAGAATTTGGGTCTGACGGGAGAGTGCTGGTGTATCGCGTGTAGTTACGGTGACCAATGTGTCCAAATGGTGCACTGGTCAGCGCAACTGCCTAGTAAGCAGATCTGGCTTCGATTTCCGGTCCGGTAAAAATTTTCGATATTCCATATTGATTAAATCAGTGCCCAATGGCAGCCAATGACTGTAATTCTTTTGTGTCGTAATTCAGCACATTAGCTCATTTTCAAAGTAATCAGACGTTTGGAGGTTTTTTGTCCACGGGAGTTCCTTTTTTTTTTTAAAGAATCAAGGATTTACGAGTTACTCCAGATCAAGATACCGGTGACGGTACTTTGGCTTGCGGAGTTCCCCAGTAGCAATACCTGCAGAATCTTCGAGAGTGCTCAGTCCACGGCGGGTCTCTGCCGAAGGTCAGATGAGGAGCAGGCAGTGAGGTTAGAAGCCGTTTCCCACGAGAGGGCCAGCGGGCAGCAGGCAGCGGCTACCTGCCCGGTACGGCGACGCTGGGAACCGGTTCCGGGGGCCTGGCCTGCCGCCTCCTACGCGGCGCCGCTGTACCGGGCGTCGGCCGGCGCGGCTCTGCCATTGACACGACCCATTACGCCTCGGCAGCCGGCGGCGCGGGCGGCGGTTATTTCGCTCCTTAATTAAAGCTGTCTGTCGCAGCGCGGCCCGGCTGCCGGCTGACAATACGCCCTCTTTCTGTCGCGCATTCTCTTTCGTTACGCGACACCGCTCAGCGTCATTTCAGGGCCACCTGGAATGGCCACCTGAGCCACGGCGGCTCAACTCGTCGCGAACTGCTGAGCCACACGGCCACATACTTATCTATTGCTAATCTTTTCTTTATTCACACGAAGTAATGACTGCTATCGACAGGTGATCTCAGTATGATTCCGTATTTCTGGATTTATGGAAAGCTTTTGACGCTGTTCCTCACAAGCGACTTCTAATCAAGCTGCGGGCCTATGGGGTATCGTGTCAGTTGTGCGACTGGATTCGTGATTTCCTGTCAGGAAGGTCGCAGTTCGTAGTAATAGACGGCAAATCATCGAGTAAAACTGAAGTGATATCAGGTGTTCCCCAGGGAAACGTCCTGGGACCTCTGCTGTTCCTGATCTATATAAATGACCTGGGTGACAATCTGAGCAGTTCTCTTAGGTTGTTCGCAGATGATGCTGTAATTTACCGTCTAGTAAGACCAGTATCAGTTGCAAAGCGATTTAGAAAAAATTGCTGTATGGTGTGGCAGGTGGCTAAATAACAAAAAGTGTGAGATGATCCACATGAGTTCCAAAAGAAATCCGTTGGAATTCGATTACTCGATAAATAGTATAATTTCCGAGGCTGTCAATTCAACTAAGTACCTGGGTGTTAAAATTACGAACAACTTCAGTTGGTAAGAGCACATAGATAATATTGTGGGGAAGGTGAGCCAAAGGTTGCGCTTCATTGGCAGGACACTTAGAAGATGCAACAAATCCACTAAAGAGACAGCTTACACTACTCTCGTTCGTCCTCTGTTAGAATATTGCTGCGCGGTGTGGGATCCTTACCAGGTGGGATTGACGGAGGACATCGAAAGGGTGCAAAAAAGGGCAGCTCGTTTTGTATTATCACGTAATAGGGGAGAGAGTGTGGCAGATATGATACTCGAGTTGGGATGGAAGTCATTAAAAGCAAAGACTTTTTCGTCGCGGCGAGATCTACACTCCTGGAAATTGAAATAAGAACACCGTGAATTCATTGTCCCAGGAAGGGGAAACTTTATTGACACATTCCTGGGGTCAGATACATCACATGATCACACTGACAGAACCACAGGCACATAGACACAGGCAACAGAGCATGCACAATGTCGGCACTAGTACAGTGTATATCCACCTTTCGCAGCAATGCAGGCTGCTATTCTCCCATGGAGACGATCGTAGAGATGCTGGATGTAGTCCTGTGGAACGGCTTGCCATGCCATTTCCACCTGGCGCCTCAGTTGGACCAGCGTTCGTGCTGGACGTGCAGACCGCGTGAGACGACGCTTCATCCAGTCCCAAACATGCTCAATGGGGGACAGATCCGGAGATCTTGCTGGCCAGGGTAGTTGACTTACACCTTCTAGAGCACGTTGGGTGGCACGGGATACATGCGGACGTGCATTGTCCTGTTGGAACAGCAAGTTCCCTTGCCGGTCTAGGAATGGTAGAACGATGGGTTCGATGACGGTTTGGATGTACCGTGCACTATTCAGTGTCCCCTCGACGATCACCAGTGGTGTACGGCCAGTGTAGGAGATCGCTCCCCACACCATGATGCCGGGTGTTGGCCCTGTGTGCCTCGGTCGTATGCAGTCCTGATTGTGGCGCTCACCTGCACGGCGCCAAACACGCATACGACCATCATTGGCACCAAGGCAGAAGCGACTCTCATCGCTGAAGACGACACGTCTCCATTTGTCCCTCCATTCACGCCTGTCGCGACACCTCTGGAGGCGGGCTGCACGATGTTGGGGCGTGAGCGGAAGACGGCCTAACGGTGTGCGGGACCGTAGCCCAGCTTCATGGAGACGGTTGCGAATGGTCCTCGCCGATACCCCAGGAGCAACAGTGTCCCTAATTTGCTGGGAAGTGGCGGTGCGGTCCCCTACGGCACTGCGTAGGATCCTACGGTCTTGGCGTGCATCCGTGCGTCGCTGCGGTCCCGTCCCAGGTCGACGGGCACGTGCACCTTCCGCCGACCACTGGCGACAACATCGATGTACTGTGGAGACCTCACGCCCCACGTGTTGAGCAATTCGGCGGTACGTCCACCCGGCCTCCCGCATGCCCACTATACGCCCTCGCTCAAAGTCCGTCAACTGCACATACGGTTCACGTCCACGCTGTCGCGGCATGCTACCAGTGTTAATGACTGCGATGGAGCTCTGTATGCCACGGCAATCTGGCTGACACTGACGGCGGCGGTGCACAAATGCTGCGCAGCTAGCGCCATTCGACGGCCAACACCGCGGTTCCTGGTGTGTCCGCTGTGCCGTGCGTATGATCATTGCTTGTACAGCCCTCTGGCAGTGTCCGGAGCAAGTATGGTGGGTCTGACACACCGGTGTCAATGTGGTCTTTTTTCCATTTCCAGGAGTGTATTTACGAAATTTCACTCACCAACTTTCTCTTCCGAATGCGAAAATATTTTATTGAGCCCAACCTACATAGGTAGGAATGATGATCAAAATAAAATAAGAGAAATCAGAGCTCAAACAGAAAGGTTTAGGTGTTCGTTTTTCACGCGCGCTGTTCGGGAGTAGAATGGTAGAGAGATAGTATGATTGTGGTTCGATGAACCCTCTGCCAAGCACTTAAATGTGAATTGCAGAGTAGTCATGTAGATGTAGATGCATGTAGATGTAATACGAGGGTAATCCCAAAAGTAAGGTCTCCTATTTTTTTATAAGTACATAGCCCTGTTTATTTCTACAATGGTTTACAGCTTCAACAAGTAGCTATTCTTCGACATAATCACCGTTTCTGTCGACGCATTTTTGTAGACGCTGTGGCAGTTTTTGTATGCCCATGTCATACCAGCTCGTTGCCATGCTGTCCAGAAAGTTATGAACCTTTTCTTTCACCTCTTCGTCGGAGCTCAATCGCTTTCCTGCCAAATGTTATTTTAACCTAGGAAACAGGTGAAAATCACTGCGCACCAAGTCAGGACTATACGATAGGTTGGTGATTATGTTCCACTGAAACAGTTGCAAGAGAGCGATGCGTGGGCGAGCGTTGTCATGGAGAATGTGTACGCCCTTGCTCAACATTCCTCTTCTCAGGTTCTGAATTGCCCGTTTGAGTTTTTTTTTTTTTTTTTTTCCAGAGTCTCACAGTACCTTTCAGCGTTAATTGTGCTCCCAGTGGCTCAACCTTCAACACTATCTCCTCAGAAATTGACGGTCTCCGCTCCTTTGTTCGTCGTGAATTTCGGTCTGACCAACTGCAAAGTCTCTACACCACTTACGAACGTTTTTGACATCCATGCACGACTCACCATACACTTCCGTCAATTGGCGATGGATTTCAAGCGGCGCAGTGACCTTTGCGTTCAAAAACGGAATAACTGCACGCAATTAGCACTTGGCGGTAACATCCAACGGGAGCTCCATTCTCAACGGCTGCCAAGCCAAGACTGAGCGCCTCAGCGCGGCGTGCGCATGTTTACACACAGCGCGTGAAGCACTCTTCATAACAGTGTGACCAATTACCACACAAACAGAGTCCTGTACTTATAAAAAAAATAGGACACATTACTTTTGGGATTACCCACCTACAATTCTGTCATTTCCTTTCTTTAAGTGGTAACATAGGGTAGGGGGACTCTCAGAAGGCAGCCTTCCTAGGGGAGTAAACTCTGAAGAAAAATATTGGTTCTCCAAGTAGCGGGTTCGGCAGGGATTTAGCATCCCACCAGTTTTTGCAAACTTTTTCCAAACAAAAATAAAAAGGCCGGACGGATCAAAAGCCATCGGCTCCGGTTAATAACAAGGTCTCTAATATGTGGAACACGGAATGTACGGGCGTTAGCGGGAAAAACTGAGAGTTTAATTAAAGAAATCGAAGTACTGAAAATCGATATCTGCTAATGACAGGAACGAAAAGGAAAGGATCTGCACAAGAAGTAACTGGAGACCTGTTTTGGAGTGGAGTGTAAATACCTGAAAGAGCAAAATCAGGAGTAGCATTTCTTACAAAAAGAAAACGGAAACAAGGAATAATTAATCGGAAAGAAGAGATTTGAAGGACAATCAGCGTGATAATAAAAACTCGTGGAATAAAATTGGAATTAATTGGTGTGTATGGTCCTAATGAAGATGCGCGTTACGAGAAGAGTGATTTCTTCAATGACGTACAAGAAATGGCTCATGAACGTCCACATGGACGTGAATTGTTAATAATGAGGGACTTAAATGGACGAATTGGGAAAAGATTAAATGATGACATTGTAGGGCCGTAGGGAGAGGATGTAGAAAACGATAACGGAAGGAACTTTATTAACTTCCGTGCTTCTGTGTACTATTATAAACAGCCAGCTCCAGCATACGTCAATTATAGACTATGTAATACTGCGGAGGCAGCGGGTAATTAAGGTACAAGATGAAAGATAATAAGAGCAATGGAGTGTGGCTCCGATCATCTTATAGTTATTTCAAGAAATGCTCTTACGATCAAGACCGAGTTGGAACAGGAAAAGAGAGAGGACGAGGTTGGAAGTAGAACTATAGAGGATCCAAAATATCGGATGAATCGCCTAGAAGAATAAAATGTGAAAATTTCATATCAGCAAACATTAAATCGAAGACTGAATGCAGTGGAGGAGCCCTGGAGTGCCAATGAACCATACAGTTTCCTGAAACAGTCAATTAAAGAAGCAGCGGGACAGGCTTTGGGAAGGGAAAGAGAGAAAAGAGTGAGAACTGAAGGTGAATGACCGGTCATTGGAGGTGGTTGAGGGAAAGAAGAAACTAATTAAGCTCTGGGAGGAAAGAGGACTAGAGTAGGTACAATGTGTAAAAAGAGGGCTAAGAAATTAATAAGAAAGTGTAGGGAGGCGGAATGGGAAAGAGTATGTAGAGAAATAGAGCATTCGCTTGCATATAGGAGATCGGCAGAGGCATGTAGGATGATAATGAAGTTGAAAATTTCTAGCAATCCCACATCCACAATAAAGCCACTGTCTGGACACTGGGAAAAGCACTTTTAAGAACTTCTAGTAGAAAAAGGAGAGATCACGCGACGGAAGTCTACAGCAAAAGCAGTATATTAGGTATTATACAACCTATACTACAGGAAGACGTAAAAGAGTTGCTGAAAAAGGGGAGAAATGGGAAGGCAAGTGGACCGGGAGGAGTTGTGAGCAAGTGTGGAAATATGAGCACCCTCAAATAGTGATGTGTGTGTGTGTGTGTGTATGTGTGAAATCTCATGGGACTTAACTGCTAAGGTCATCAGTCCCTAACCTTACACACTACTTAGCCTAAATTATCCTAGGGGACAAACACACACACACCCATGTCCGAGGGAGGACTCGAACCTCCGCCGGGACCAGCCGCTCAGTCCATGACTGCAGCACCTTAGACCACTCGTCTAACTCAAATGGTGAGAGTTATATGCAAATTGTTCATTCAGATTGGAGAGCGAGAGGAAATACAACAGAGTGGTCTGTATCATACATATCTGCCATCTACAAAACAGGAAAAAAGAAGCACCAAAATAATTAGAGAGTAGTTAGCGTTATGGCTTCTATCGGCAGACTTTTTAGCGCTGTACTGAAAGTCAGGTTGGAGAATGAAGTAGAGTGAAAGATGCGAGAGGAACAGGCAGGTTTTACAGTTGGACGATCTTGTGTCAATCATATTCTTAATCTTACAGAATAGTGAAAAAGCATATTCGAAGGGTCAGGAAGTACACCTAATATTTGTGAATTTAGAAAAAGCGTGTGATTCTGTACTCATCAATGGACTAGGGGAAACGATGTTGTATATAGGTGTAGAAGCACAACAGACATCCCTAATTGAGGTAAAATACCACCAATCGTGCTCAGCAGTTAAAGTAGGGAGAAAGTCGAGTGAGACATTCCAAACATCGAAAGGACTCAGACAGGGCTGCAGTATACTGTCGACCCCGTTTAAAATATGTATGCAGTATGCACTGGAATAGTGGAATCAGTCAAGCGAAGGTATGGGATTTCCTTTCCAGCTTGGTATTATGTACTCATTTTTATTTGCCGATGATGAGGTACTGATAGTAAAAAGTAAAGGACTTCAAATTTATGATAGAAAAGTTAATTGAAGCATTTGAGTAAGGCGGGCTTGGAATACACATGAGCAAAACAGAATGTGTAGCAGTTGGAGCAGATGAAAGAAATAGAGTATTGCCGCAGGGAACTATTAAAGCTGTAAAGTGGTTTAAATGCTGAGGATCGATTGTCCAGTCCTCCATAAGCTGTGAAGCAGATGGGGAACGTAGGATCCAGCAGGCAAGACAGGCAATTAAAATGCTAAATGGAGTTCTGTGGAGCCGGGAAGTATCGAAAGAAACAAAGAAGAGGGTTCTGTAAACATAAGTGGAAAGTGTACTAACATATGGAGCAGAAGTATGGACCCTGGAGGAGCTGCAGAGAAGTGGAGTAAGCAGTAGAGTTGGCTGGAATAAGGAGAGCAGCCAGGATATCCAGGACATGGCCGAGAAGAAATAGGGAAATTAGGGAAGTAATGGACATGGAACAATGAGTCGTACAAAGAATTGAGAACAAATCCCCTCAAAGGTATGGCCACATATGACGAATTGAGTAAGGGCAATAGCCAAAAGCAGTCCTGGAATGGTCGCCGCCGGGAAGGAGGAAGCGTGGATGGCCGAGATTAAAATGGACAGCGGGAGTAATTGGAATATTGAGGAAGAGAAATCTGAAAAAGGAAGACTGCCATGATCGTGTGATGCTGGTGAATGGGAATACTGGGCAAACCCTTAAAAGTACTACGGATATTACAAAAATCTTCCCGACAATAATAATAACTATATTGATTATAATAATAATATCTGACACTAGTAGTAGTAGTGGTAGTAGTAATAGTGATAGTAGTTGTTGTTGTACTAAGAGGCATATAGAATTAGCTTCGTACATTTGAATCCATGCTTAGTACTATCAAAAGCAGAATCCATGAAGGAAGAGGAGAAGACTGAAATGTATGACGTGGCCGTTAGGTAAGAACAAAATGAAAATAGAGAACTCTGCCGATAAGGTGTAGGGACAAGTTTTGGGGAAGGAAACAAGCAAGAACAGGAAGGAACATAATTTTTTCTTCTGGGGAGGGTGTTCAATTCTGCTCAAGCACTAGTTGTTCAATCAGATCAGCGTTCGAATATATCATCAAGTGAACTGTCAAACTGTTTCAATGTTTATAATTGAAACACAGATTACATCTACTGAAAATTACGACCTTGTGGTGATAGTTAGGAGTTGTGATGACAGGCTGAGAGTGTACAACAACATTCATGAAACATTTTGATAAATAAGATAAAAACTCACAAATCAAAATCAAGAGGCGCCCTCCGCATTCCCCTCCCTCTAGTTACAACAAACAGCTTATAGTAACTTCAAAACACGGCCATTAAAAGAAAACTGAGAACAGAATGACTTATACAGAAATCCGTCAGAATTAATCCTACCACTAGTCAGTTGCCATGCCACAATTAAAATACCCTAAAAACCTCAGACCTACGGCACCATTTACACTTGCCTTTTGAAAACTATTGCATAACACGGATTGCGATTTCAATTCCAGGTACTTACTTCCAAAAGAAATCAAACTCAAATAGTAATCGTCAAAACTTTTTAAGAAACCCAGTATAGTCAAAATAGGACTACCCAAAATACCCAATACTCAAAACATTAGCAATAAGGATGGCTACCATTTATGACAGACGGACTTAGGAAATAACATAACAGCTGCTATCCAAATGGAAACGTAAGTTAACGTCGAACTTACGAATACTAATGAATATGGCCGTGCGGTTAAATGCGCTGCAGTCTGGAACCGCAAGACCGCTACGGTCGCAGGTTCGAATCCTGCCTCGGGCATGGATGTTTGTGATGTCCTTAGGTTAGTTAGGTTTAACTAGTTCTAAGTTCTAGGGGACTAAAGACCTCAGCAGTTGAGTCCCATAGTGCTCAGGGCCACTAATGAATAACTAACAGAAAAAATTTGTAAAATGAGGAACACAGTCGTCTTTAAACGTGTCCATAGTGAAGTTTATAGGACGTCTTTAACAGAGTGCCCTTGACACCCAACAAGTTCCTGGCGATCTAAAAGTAAAATACACCTGAGCACATACAAGCCAACTGAGTCGACACCAGCCCAAGGTAATACGCCAGCGACAAAACTTGGTGGTAAGTGTAACTCGTCGGCGGGTCGAGACACGCGGCACGCCCAACCCATGGGTCGCCAATGTGATGAAAGACGATGTTTTCATGCTGATCGCTCGACAGGAAACACTACGCTTCGAAGCCGCGCCACCGAGGCGGACCTTGGAGCCCCCCTCAAATGTCTGTAGTTGCAGCGGGTGTGTAGGGCAGAACGCGCCACAGCAGTTCGGCGAGTGTGCAAAACAGCTCGGTGATGGTACTAACGAATGGAGATAAAAGCACTGCAGCAGAAAAATAGCGACTAGTCGTAAATCTCGAATATTTGGCGGCTATAAGCTCCAAGCTATACGACAATTCACTTCAAAAGCTTCCTTTCTCATCGTAGTTGATTTGGAAAGAAAACACTTTACAAAATGTGTCACTTACCTCAGTAAAGGGGCAAATCATTAGTCAGCCTGAGTATTGATGTTTCTGAAGGATTTAGGAGTGAATACAATCTAAGATATAAAAAGACGCATCACGAAGGTATTGTCCCAATGGGACTGAAATCGGTAGATCTAGTGTATATCTAGAGGCAAACAAATGATTATAGATCCATAAAATTTGGATGATTTCTTCAAGAGAACGAGTTTCACGAACTGAGTACGTCAATAACGACTTGGTCCACTTCTGGTCCTTACGCAAGCAGTAATTCGACTTGGTGTTGATTGAAAGAGTTGTTGGATGTCCTCCTGTGGGACACCGTGCCAAATTCTGTCCAATTGGCGCCTTAGATCGTCAAAATCCCGAGCTGGTTGGAGGGCCTTGCACATACTGCTCCAAACGTACTCAACAGGGGAGTGAATGAGTGACGTTTCTGGCCGAGGTAGGGTTTGTCAAGCACGAAGACAAGCAGTAGGAACTCTCGCCACGTGCGGGTGTGCATTATATTAGTGAAATAAAAGCCCAGGATGGCTTGCCATGAAGGGAAACAAAACGGAGCGTAGAATATCGTCGATGTACCACTGTGCTGGAAGGGTACAGTGGATGACAACCATAGGCGTCCTGCTATGAACTGAAATGGCACGCCAAATCGTCACTTGTGGTTGATGGACCATATAGTGAGCGACAGTCAGGTTGGGTTCCCACTGCTGTCCTGGGCATCTCCAAGCACGTTTATGCTGGTTATCGTGGCTCGATTCGAACTGGGACTCATCAGTGAAGACAACTGTACTCCAGTAAATAAGATTCCAGGACGAAGACGTGTCTGGAGACTCCCTGATCGGTGGTGAGACACCAGCCTGACTGTCACCCGTTATTCGGCTCGATAACCACCAATGAGATGGTCTGGGGTCCCATTTCATAGCAGGACCCCTTTGGTTGTCATCCGCTGTGCACTTATAGCACAGCAGTACGTCGACGATATTTTACGCCCCATTTTTTTTCCCTCCATGGAAAGCCATCCTGGGCTTTTATTTCAGTAATACAAGGGTTGGTTCAAAAAATGGCTCTGAGCACTATGGGACTCAACTGCTGAGGTCATTAGTCCCCTAGAACTTAGAACTAGTTAAACCTAACTAACCTAAGGACATCACAAACATCTATGCCCGAGGCAGGATTCGAACCTGCGACCGTAGCGGTCTTGCGGTTTCAGACTGCAGCGCCTTTAACCGCACGGCCACTTTGGCCGGCAATACGAGGGTTGGAACTTTAATAGTGGCAACTATTTATTTACAGCTCGTACAAAATAGATACGTGTTTCAAAGTTTCACTGACGTTCAAAGTAGTCACCAGGATTGTGTATAGCCCGTTGCCAGCGATGTGGAAGTCGTAGGATACTCTTAGCAGTGCCAGTTTGTAGCAGTTTGAACCGAATGCCGTGAAGTGTTTCCTTCAGTTTATAAATAGAGTTGATCTTACGAGGGCTTAGGTCAGGGGAGTGCAATAAATGGTACAGCACTTGGCAGCCCGATCAGTCAAACAAATCAGTAACACAGAATGAGATTTTCACTCTGCAGCGGAGTGTGCGCTGATATGAAACTTCCTGGCAGATTAAAACTGTGTGCCCGACCGAGACGAGATACTGGCAGAAGTAAGGCTGTGAGGACCGGGCGTGAGTCGTGCTTCGGTAGCTCAGATGGTAGAGCTTGCCCGCGAAAGGCAAAGGTCCCGAGTTCGAGTCTCGGTCGGGCACACAGTGTTAATCTGCCAGGAAGTTTCAAATCAGTAACAGCTTGCACTGTACGTGCCTGAGCATTGTCCCGCAAAATGATGGCCAGGTCCTGCAGAAAGTGTCATGACTTCTGTCTAAGTTGGTCGTAGGTTGTGTTCCAAATATGAACAGCATATAAAAAAAAAGTGGTGACACTTCCTACAGGATCTGAACATCATTTTACAGGACAGTGTGTGGACACAAGCTGTTACTGATTTGTTTGACTGATGGGGTGCTACGTTCTATACCACCTACTGCACTCCCCTGACTTAAGTCCCCGTAAGTTCAACTCGGTTTCTAAACTGAAGGAAACACTTCACGAAATTCGCTTCAGAACTGTAACAAATTCGCGGGGCAATAGACCGCGCCGCTCGAACTGTCAACACAACTGGCACTGCTAAGAGTATCCTACGACTTTCACATCGCTGGCAACGGGTTATACACAATGCTGGTGACTACTTTTAAGGTCAATAAAACTTTGAAACACTTATCTATTGTGTACGAGCTGTAAATAAATAGTTGACACTATTAAAGTTCCAATCCTTGTATAGTGTCTGCCGGCACATAGCGAGAGTTTCTACTGCTTGTCTTCCTGTTAGCTCTCCTCAACTCATAACGTTTGGAGCTTATAGGCAGGGCCGTCCAACCACCTAAAGATCTTGACAATCTAAAGCTCGAATTGAGCAAAATTTCATGCGAATCCCTCAACAGGACATCCAACAACTCTACCAACCAATTACCGAGCCGAATAATTGCTTGCATAAGGACCAGAGTTGGACTAACGCATTATTGACTGGCTCAGTTTCTGAAATTCTTTCTCTTGAATAAATCATATTTTTTAAAATTGTAGTTATTTGTTTGTCTGTACATGTACGTCACATCTACCAATCTCCATGCATTTCAGATAGTTCGTTATTAGTGTTCTCTTTTATTTTTTATTTTTTATTTATTTATTTTGTCTTAGAGTGTGTAAGAAGCATTGTGCGAAGTACTGACGACACACACATCAAGTATGATGTTCTACAGATGAATAAATAAATACATCATGACTTAAAATAATTAGAAGCAAAACAAGGGTACCAGTAAATAACAAATACATTCGCTGTAGTGACACATCCAGTTTCTTCTTTTCTTTTGGTGCAATGATCTAGTAGATACTGAATGATGAACGGACAAGAGGGCTAATCCCTTTAGTCTGTTGTGAAAGGATAAAACAGAATTATCAGCTTAATTCAAATGATAGGTCAGCATATATTGTTCATTTTTTGAATCTGTGTATATTAATAACTGATAATCTGACAATAGTTATGTGACTTAGTGTCACACAATAAAATTCAAAAGTTGCCTGTACTGCTGAATTTCGCAAGTACGTTTTGACTCTCTTTAAAGTGGAGAATGGCCCCTCTGCTGTGGCTGTAGTTACAGGAAGTGTGGCCAGTGTCTTCATTAGGTTGTAGATATTTGGATACATGACTTTGTAGTAGTGGGGCAAAGCAAATACGAGGACAGTTTTTATTTATTCAAGACGTTGGACCCTCCATCACCCATCCCCCCTGCCCACTGGTGTATTTGCGACAACGTCGCAATTTTGATGTCAAATTAATTGACTAATTAATTAAATTGATCAGTAAATTACCCTTCCCTTCTCCACCTGGGAAAATGGCAGGAAATTCAAAAGCATTGGAAAATTCAAAATCGGCATAAATACATATTTTCATGGTAAATCCAAAAGCTAGTACATTACATTACAGAGGGCATAGAAATAATAATAACATATTCAATATTTATAAAAATCTAATTTCGATATCGCTCTTGTGGAATTATGTAGGGTACTCTCTTTGTTTCATCATCTTTGTAATGCTGATACAGTCTATGATGTCACAATCCAAGATGGCTAATCCAAACACTGGTGCAGTCTAACTCCTCTCCTTCTCTTGGAATTAAATTCAGAAACTGATCGGAAATTCATAAATCAGTGGAAAAAATTCTAATTTTTGCCTCTGCATGTGAAGCATGGAGTTGAGAAAGGGTAGTTACTATAGATCGAGTGCTAGAGAGTAGCTCTAGCCTGTACCTGAAAAGACTACTGGCCAGAGTCCTTGTACCTGAAGAGAAAACCAGCTAAATGTGTGGCTTTTCGTCGGCCGAGACCTCTCGACCATGCCTGCACTGGCCATGGACCAGTGTCGTTATCTCCCAGCATACTGTGAGACAATCAGGTATGGCTTGAAAATAGAGTTGTAACTGCAGTTCCACCCCTGACGCAGACTCCCAGTTTTAAAAAATCCACTTTACCCAATCTGACACAGGGATTTTGTTGTCCATACTCTTCTAATTTCTAATCTGAAATGTAGATTCCTCCCTTTTATGCAAGTTATTTTCGAAGACAAGAAATCGGTGCATACAAACATTTTTTCATCACTAAAGTATCATTAGTTGTTGATCTTAGTGTGAAAATACAACATTACGTTATAGGCCGTATTTCCTCTAAGTATTCTCTCATCTGATAAAAAAAATCTGCTCTTATGAGCTTAATATCTGTTAAGCCCTGCATCACAGGACTAGAATATTAAACTCATTTTTGGGTCATGATGAAGCGCTAAGAGCGTGCTCCACCTCTGTTACAGGATGCCTCCCCTCTTTGCAACTTTTTTAAGGCTGTCAGATGCCTTGTTACCTAAGAAGTCTCTGAAGGTAGCCAAATAGCAGCTCAGAGGGGTTCAGCAGCACAGAGGAGTTGTAAATATCAGATTTATACTATGTATTACTATATAAATTCGGTAATGCAGCTGATTTCATTTCGCTGGCCATCTCTCTCTGTGTAGGTAGGAGACTGACATTTCGTTAAACGATTTCACTAAAAAAAAAAAAAAAAAAAAAAAAAAAGGAAAAGCGCCTGATTGCTACTCGAACTCACAAATCATATCTGTGCCATTCTCACACCCACTTCCACCCATCTAGCGGCATGTCATTGATATTGAATTGACTAGTCAATTAATTATGAGAGTCCCTTTGCTTGGTGAGTAATTTTTTCCTGCAGTCGGATTACATTCGCCAGGTAACTGTTACACACACTTCTTTGACGTCTCTGTCGGCTTCCCACAAGCTAGATAATAACTTCTTGTGATAACAGAACGGGTGGCTACTATCGTCGGATAGTTGAAGATATTCAACGCTAATTACGTTCTGTCCGTCGATTGCCTTGTCATGCTGGTGGAGGTAAGTGTCTTAGAATTCTGATGTACTGCTCCCTAGCTAATCTTACTGAGGCCTGTGGATCAAAGTGCGTGTGTGTATGAGTGAGTGTGTGTATGTGTGTCTACCGCTGACAAAGGCCTTAATGGCCGAAAGCTATGATTGTGTGTGTCTTATTATTGTGCCTATCGCGACTCAGCATCTCCACTGTATGATGTAGATGTAGAGTTAGACTGACTAATAAGATGTCAGTCCATTCGTTTATAGGCACACAAAACTCTTGGAAGTAAGTTGTCTTTTATTTACTAAGAAAACAAAAGACGGAAGTTCTGCTGCTTATTGTCTCTCAATAAAAACCTTCATATTGGCCTCTAATTTTCTCATTACAGTCACTTCATGAGGCGTTTGTGAGAGGCTGTAACATGGTAGACCACAACACTTACAAGAAGTTTTATACAACTCATCTCTCATTTCCCCTTTCGTCAGAGTATCACTTACCAACTATATTCTCACGATTCTTCCAGTCTTTGACATATAGCATTTGAATCCGTCTCGTTTTGACGAGTAAGACATGTCCCCTTCCAAGTCACAGACCCCTGCTAATGCTCTCGAAATTCCATCACATTCATTAGTTACTGGCTGTGCATTCCCACACCCATCATGGACTAGCTTGAGAGCTATCACAATGAGAAAAATAGCATACTAACATAAAGGAAGAAATTCACAGACATGCAGAGTCTACCAAGACGTTCAAGGCTGCTAGAGCAGAACAAGCAGACACTATGAATCACAGACATATACACAAATCGAACAAGTGAACCACACATACAATGTGTTTGTGGCAGGGAGGGAGATACAGGGCATTAAGCAGACAGTAGAATATAACGCTGTATCCTAACATAGTTTGGATCGACTGGTACAGTGTACTACCTGGCCAGTTGAGTATAATGCTGCACCTGAAAGAAGTTTTGCGTAGAAAGTGCAGTGCTCTAGCTGACTGGCACATTATAGCACTGTACCCAGATGCATTTTCAGACGGGATTGTACAGTGCATCAGGGAGACGGTATAGTGGACTGCTGTGCACAGATGGGGTGTGTGATTACGTGGTACTGGGCAGGGTGATGCTCACCAGGGACTGTCCCTCCCATCCTCCCTCCCTGCCAAAGACACCATGTGTGTGTGTGTGGTTCACTTGTTCAGTGCACATATCTGCTTGTTCTGCTCTAAAGTGTCTTCAGCAAACGCATGAGGAGCTGCTGGGTATGAGCCGGTGGCAGCTGCCTGCGAGTGTCCAGCAGCCTTCAACTTCTTGGTAGAAGAAAGAGTCCAACTGATGAACGGCTTCAAACTGTTAAACTGTTCTGTGGTTTTATCAACTGCCCATGTGGTAAGTTTCACAAGTTCACGTCTCTCTCAAGGCTGAGAAACCATGTCAGCTACATGGGGATAACAATGTGATGGCAGTAAGAATACTAGGTAAAAACAGCAAAAAATCATCTAAAGATAGCGATCAAACCACATAAGTTGAAATGGCTGACACTAAAAGCTGCTGTTCTGTTGGAGCAGCTGTCTGGAATATCGCATTAGCTGCGAGTTCTTACAATTCTTTTTCCTAAAGCGTTTGCTTATTTTCTTAGAATTTCAAACGTATATTCACCACCACATCGCAAATCTACCTTTCTGGCAGTGATCGTTTCACAGACTCTTCCTATTTCTGTAGGACTGTGATAGGAAGACAGCTGATGCCGAAAGAAACTGTGAAAAGCTGTACCAGAAAATATAACTCTTAGACCTTTCAGAGCAGCAGTATAGGTGTGGATATAGCGCGGAAACAGCATGCTTCGTCTAATTGGTTGGAGCCGAAAATGGCATGCTCCTTAGCAAGAAGAATGTAAGTGTGCCTACATCCATTACAGAACTGTTTTGCGACGGCATTTTGGTTGCTCAAATCTGTGATCATGTGAACTGTCATAAGCAGTTAGAGAAGTGATGGTCTATAATATTAAGAAAGGAGATGTGTGGATCATTTAACTATTATCTACATAGTAAATTCACAAAGTTAGTCACTGTGAGACATTGTGTCAAAGCGAAGCTATCTTTTTCCCTAGATGGGAACGACAGTGTGACTGCAAGAGGAACACGAGAGAATCGGCAAGGAAGCACTGGAAACCATTTCGAGGAAATATAAGTATCCTGTGGCTATACCATGTAAAGTAGAATTCCTCGACGTTTAAACTGAAAGTTCTAATGGAAGACCTGCCTAGTTACGTGCTACGACTATTACCTTTTAGATTCGAGCATAACGCAAGATTTTGTCGGAATTTTTTAATAAAATGGAGATGTGCGACTACTAAATATCAACTTCTGCGCGGTAGGAGACCGCCATGGAAGCAGCAATGGGATTGCGGACAACAAGACAGTTGGAACAGACTGTTAACAAGTCCATGAGTAAACAACGTTATCGGTAACCACCATATAGGTTTTATAAAGTACCCAGACACGTAGCTAGCAGAAACTTTTACGTATTCCTCAGCTAAGGAGTATGGCACTACCAGGCTAGTGGCTACTATACACAACTACAAAATGGATCGTGTGTCCTACCCTGTGCAACATTATTTAATTGTATTAGGCTCTAACAAACAGTATTTACTCCATTCTCCACTGGACTCAGTGCCAATCACATCTATGTGCTGTCAGCTAGTTAATAACTTACAGAACAGCTGCTGTGTCGTGTTTAACAACGTTCTGCAGTTTGTCTGCTTGGGTAATAAGAATACTCATAAACTGACTGGTGTACAAGTAAATCCGCCAGATTCTCAAGAGCGGGAAAACCTAAGTTACGTTCTGTCTGCATAAAGTTTTGATTGTCTACCTGTAAACTATATAGAGAGTCCTAACATTGATTCCAACAAAGAAGATACAAGTGCTATACAGAAGTGTTATATTAAAGTAGGTGAAACACGTTTTTGACAATCTAGGACACTGTTCTTTACAATATCTTCAAATATACATTTTTGAGAATTGGGTCTGGTTCCCACAAACAATGTTATTCCGCAAGGAAAAGAAAAAATGTGTCGAACTGACCTAAGCCATTCCCTACTAAGGGAATCACTTCCCTAAGTACAGCTAATAAGTTTTTTGCACAAAGATGAAAACTAGAAATGGGGGACATTGAAGTCAGAAAACGAAAAGTGGAGTATATGGCGAAGACAACCGCCATAGAGGAAGAATGTAAACAATTGGAAAAAGAAGTAGCTATTGCTAATGTGCAATCAAGGTTTACATATGACTTTAAATTCAGTGTATCTATAAATCTGGCTACGACTCGGGGATATCTCAGAGGCAATAGTTCCGCCCTATAGATATCGATAGATGACAACATAAAATGCCAGTGATAAGGTTAGCTTCGACCTCGGTGGACTACGAGGTGCGGCTAAAAGCAAGTAAGAAAACTTTTTCGCCACGCTTGGGAGGGATGTATACTACCTGTCTGCCATAAAATAACGCAACTTTAGGCATACGTTTGCACAGAGAATCAACAAATGTCGTGTAAGTTATACACGTAAGCAATATGAAAGCATTTCACTCAGTTATTCGTGTCCAAACACACTCATTCAGCTATTTATTTTTCAATTGACGGACAACACCAGTTTGCCGCGCTACTGTAGCGTTACAGCTGCTGTATCAGTGCAGTTGGCAGACTGACGAACGAGGTGGGAACTAGAGGACGCAATACATGAACCAGTCCTCATTCTTTTAAATCTAGAGCGTCTGCCAAGTACTTTCAATGGACGAACATGTGTTGCCTCTAACATAGACGTCACTTTGATAAACCGCTTGACAGGAGCTAAGATTAATAGTTGGCAAGGGTTCTAATACCTATCATCCACTGACCATAGTAATGCAGTTGTCATCGAAGAGGGAAGCGGCAGTAATAGAGGGACACAAGGAGAGGAATTCATGATTGAGTTAGAAGTCAAGAAAACAGACTAGGACAGCATTTACAATCGAATCACTTCCGGGACATGTAGACTTTGGTACGCAGCTAAGAAAATCGCAAGAAGTCAGGCTACAGTCTCTTAGAGCTTACAAGGGAACCTCCCCATCGCACCCCCCCCCCCCCCCCCCCTCAGATTTAGTTATAATTTGGCACAGTGGATAGGCCTTGAGAAACTGAACACAGATAAATCGAGAAAACAGGAAGAAGTTGTGTGGAACTATGAAAAAATAAGCAAAATATACAAACTGAGTAGTCCATAGGCAACATAAGCAACTTCAAGGATGACGGGAGCCCAGGATCGCCGTGGTCCCGTGGTTAGCGTGAGCAGCTGCGGAGCTGAAGGTCCTTGGTTCAAGTCCTCCCTCGGGCGAAAAGTTTACTTATTTCATTTTTGCAAATTTGTGATCTGCCGTTCGTTCATTGACGTCTCTGTTAACTTTAATAAGTTTAGTGTCTGTGTTTTGCGACCGCACCGCAAAACCGTGCGATTAGTAGACGAAAGGACGTGCCTCTTCAATGGGAACCGAAAACATTTGATCCAGGAAAACACGTCTGATATATTCTATACGACACTGGTGACGGCATGTTTGTCACATGACAGGAATATGTTGTCGACCCACCTAACTTGCACACTTGGCGAATGGGTGAAACGATTCTTCTACCTTGCCCGATTTAGGTTTTATTGTGTATCTGATAATCACTCCCAAAACAAACAAAAAATGAAAACATAAGTGTGTGTTACATAAACTGCAATAAATGAATGCAACAGTTTACAGTCACACAGTTTTCTCTGTGCTCTGTCAAAACATATGTTTTTAACGTTTTCAAATTTTTCCGTGTGTAGACCGTCAAATCCTGCATATCTCCAAGCAAATCTGAACATGTCCTGGAATTTTGGAGAGCGAAGTTGATTATGTGTGAGTGCCTGAACACTGAATCTGTCTGAAAATAAAAATTAAAATTTTTCACTGGAAGGAAGAGTTGAACCGAGGACCTCTCCTTCCGCAGCTGCTCACGCTAACGACCAGACCACGGCGCTCCTTATCTCACATTGTCCTTGTTGTTGCATATGTTCGACGTGGACTACTCAGTTTGTATATTTTACTTATTTTTTTCATAGTTCCACACAATTTCTTCCTGTTTTCTCGATTGATCTGTGTTCAGTTTTTGAAGGCCTATCCACTGTGCCAACTTATAACTAAATCTGAGGGGGGTGCGATGGGGAGGTTCCCTTGTTAGAACTTTCCACGCTGAGGCGTTGGGTGAGATCAAGAAGAGCAGCTTATGAACGCGCATTAGGGAAATCAAAGCGCACCATGAGGCTCCATGAATACAGGACAATTAAAATGCGCTACAAAACATTGTTTCAGAAAAGTAAAAGAAAACACTGGGAGAAGTTTCTACCAAGGCCACTGAAATTTGGGTTATGGGGAAGACCATATAAGCTACAGTACCTACTGTCATGTCCAGAGTTCGTAAATAGAATGGCTCAATGACGACAGTGGAGGGACTCAGCAGAATACCTGCTAACTCCCCTACGTCTTCGATAATCTTTGTACCGAGCGAGGTGGCGCAGTGGTTAGCACACTGGACTCGCATTCGGGAGGACGACGGTTCAATCCCGTCTCCAGCCATCCTGATTTAGGTTTTCCGTGATTTCCTTAAATCGTTTCAGGCAAATGCCGGGATGGTTCCTTTGAAAGGGCACGGCCGATTTCCTTCCCAATCCTTCCCTAACCCGAGCTTGCACTCCGTCTCTAATGACCTCGTTGTCGACGGGACGTTAAACACTAACCACCACCCCCCGATAATCTTTGTTGGTCTGCGATGTTTGCACGCCTCCTAAATCTCGGTGTCCCCAGATGTATACATAAGAGTTTTGTAGATTAGTGGACATAACGTCCAGTGGATTGCGGAGCAGCGCAAGGTAATCAAAAGGTTATCAAGGGCTATCCACAAGGCTCCATAAGCGGTCCATTGTTCTGGAATCTTACTATTGAGCCCCTATTATATGGGGTATGTGCTACTGAAGGTGTTGCATGCGCATACGACATTCTTGTAGTTGTGCAGACTCCAGGGCGCGTCACGAGGAAAGCACGAATGGTGTACTATGTTGATAAAACCACATACATACTTCTGAACGCAAGACTTTCTCTTGCCAGAAATAGATCCCTGCAAAACCAGCATTGTTTGTAAATATTCAGACATTCTTTTATAAGAGAAAAGAAACGTTCTAGAACATGTAAAAGCAATTACTTAGAAAGCTACTAAAATTATGCATAAGATTGCCACATCTGATTGTTGTTGTTGTTGTCGTCTTCAGTCCTGAGACTGGTTTGATGCAGCTCTCCATGCTACTCTATCCTGTGCAAGCTTCTTCATCTCCCAGTACCTACTGCAACCTACATCCTTCTGAATCTGCTTAGTGTATTCATCTCTTGGTCTCCCTCTACGATTTTTACCCTCCACGCTGCCCTCCAATGCTAAATTTGTGATCCCTTGATGCCTCAAAACATATCCTACCAACCGATCCCTTCTTCTAGTCAAGTTGTGCCACAAACTTCTCTTCTCCCCAATCCTATTCAATACCTCCTCATTAGTTACGTGATCTACCCACCTTATCTTCAGCATTCTTCTGTAGCACCACATTTCGAAAGATTCTATTCTCTTCTTGTCCAAACTGGTTATCGTCCGTGTTTCACTTCCATACATGGCTACACTCCATAAAAATCCTTTCAGAAACGACTTCCTTACACTTAAATCTATACTCGATGTTAACAAATTTCTCTTCTTCAGAAACGATTTCCTTGCCATTGCCAGTCTACGTTTTATATCCTCTCTACTTCGACCATCATCAGTTATTTTACTCCCTAAATAGCAAAACTCCTTTACTACTTTAAGTGTCTCATTTCCTAATCTAATTCCCTCAGCATCACCCGATTTAATTTGACTACATTCCATTATCCTCGTTTTGCTTTTGTTGATGTTCATCTTATATCCTCCTTTCAAGACACTGTCCATTCCGTTCAACTGCTCTTCCAAGTCCTTTGCTGTCTCTGACAGAATTACAATGTCATCGGCGAACCTCAAAGTTTTTACTTCTTCTCCATGAATTTTAATACCTACTCCGAATTTTTCTTTTGTTTCCTTTACTGCTTGCTCAATAGCATCGGGGAGAGGCTACAACCCTGTCTCACTCCTTCCCCAACCACTGCTTCCCTTTCATGCCCCTCGACTCTTATAACTGCCATCTGGTTTCTGTACAAATTGTAAATAGCCTTTCGCTCCCTGTATTTTACCCCTGCCACCTTCAGAATTTGAAAGAGAGTATTCCAGTTAACGTTGTCAAAAGCTTTCTCTAAGTCTACAAATGCTAGAAATGTAGGTTTGCCTTTTCTTAATCTTTCTTCTAAGATAAGTCGTAAGGTTAGTATTGCCTCACGTGTTCCAACATTTCTACGGAATCCAAACTGATCTTCCCGGAGGTCCGCTTCTACCAGTTTTTCCATTCGTCTGTAAAGAATTCGCGTTAGTATTTTGCAGTTGTGACTTATTAAACTGATAGTTCGGTAATATTCACATCTGTCAACACCTGCTTTCTTTGGGATCTGATTATGCTGACTATAAAATTACCGCTGCGTGTTGTGCGGCCATGTCACGGAGCTATTTTCAGCGGCATTGTGGGCTTCGCTGCCAGCGTCTGGGTACATTGCCTTAGACCAGGCAGCAACAAAACAATACTGCGACGAATCCAGCGGAGCTTACTAGTGAGGCTCGCCAGTGCCTTTCGCACTACACCTGTCGAAGTATTACTGGTGATTCTCGGGATATGCCCGATGGCTATCGTGGTACATTACAGGGCAGCGCTGTATTGGTTGGGGCGTGGACAATACGACCGTATGTACGAGATCACAGGAATTCGTATTACTGATAAAAGTCATTAATGAGCCTGGAAGTCTGACTGGGTCACTAGAAGTACTGCAAGGTGGATTTACATTATATTTCCAAGAATCAGAAACAGGCTCAAACCGCGTGACATTGCCCCTACCCTAGGCCCACGGTCCATATCCCAAACTTTCAATAGAGTGGGATAGAGTAGCACACCAATCTGTGAATGTGGAGACGAAGGATCCGCCTGCCTTGTCGTTTTCAGTTGTCCGTTTTTTCAGGTAGAGAGAGAGACTGCACACAATTTGATAAAGACCTGTAAACAATTTGATGGAGACATGCATAAGTGACGAAAACATGTGTACTATAGTCAATATGACTGCACATAGAACATCCAAAAGGCGGCTGTCTAAATTTCAATTCATAAGATCAAGTGAACACTCCGATTATTAAAATAACGTCAACAGATCGAAAAAATCGTTTCTTCCATTATAGGTAATGATAAGCACATATAAATTTAATTAAGAGAAACTTTAAAATTCAGGTATGTGTAAATAAATAAGAAACATCTGTTTGAAAGAGGAAGGAATGAAGGAAAGAAAGAAAAAAAGGCGTAGCCCTCGAGGACTGCCGAGGCACGCATATACCAGTGTGGTCAATGACAATAAGATAGCAACAACAGGTTTAGAAGCAGGTATAGTCGTAGTTAGTCAGCAAGCCTCGAGTTATTCCGAGCTGCCACTAGCATATCGAGTAATATAAGCTGCAAACTATTAACCTGGAACTCAAAGTAATTCCTCTTATTTTATGTGATTTATAATTGATTCTTAATTTCAGTATCCTATTTTATTTCTAGATTAATATTACGAATGGATGCTGTTACCATAATTTATTACTAGATACAAAATATAAATCATTGCATGTGCAATAAATTGGAACTGAAAAAAAACTGAATTCAAATTTTGTTTCCTCCTGCCCTTCTGAATGCTTTACTCTATGTACTTAGCGCCGGGAGTATGGTGAGGTCTAGCTACAGTTTACTATAAATAGCATTAATTCGAACCCCTACTAATATGTAGATTTCGATATCCACAACCCCATGCAATATACTTACCTTCTAGTCGTTTGTTGTCCATGTTTGCAGGTCTGCTGCTTGCCTGCTTATTGAGATATTTTTTAAATTCCTAAACGATATGCAGATACTTCAAATAACGTTTCGTTATTGTTGTTCTGGGAAAAAATAGTAACACAAGATCGATGCACTGATATACCTCTCTGCTCAATGGGTCAATTTTGCCACCATCACCCTAGGCAAAACCAAAACACCGCCAACTTGGATCCATTCGTGGCTGGCAATGCGTCTGATAGCTATACTGGTCAATATTAAGTCAAGAGTGTCAGCACATTGCCCAAGTGCCAAGTGCTGTTGCTCTTGTTCTATAGGCTTGTGACGACACTACCATAGTTTCAGACACTCCCTACGGCAGAATTACGTGTCATATGTATTATTGTGGCCTTTTGTCTACAATGCCTGCAAAGCACATCACCTCCAAGTTATATGGGCAGCCAGTTTTACAGCTGACACTCGATAACTCCCACATGGCACACGGCCATCAAATGCCAACCGAAGCGCCAGCAGAGGTCAAAGGCCCCTCGGAACTCTTTTCTACGCCAGCTACGTGCCAGGAAGCAAGACCGATTGTATTTTGGCGCCGAGAGCTGTACTTAAGCCGGCACATAGGTCCTGAGCAGCGAGTTCACTTTGAGTGGGTTTCCTGGGCCATGTGTCAAATGCTTGCCTATTTCTTCAGTCAGGAGCTCACTCAGGAGCCGTCACTACACTGTCACCGCTCTCCGAGCCAGCCTGCTCATCCCAGATCCTGCAACGTAGCCATCCAGAGGAAGACATGGCCCCAATGTAGTGACTGACCAAACAGATTTGCAATATTTCGGAGTTTGTTTTTAATTCGAATTTGCTGGACTTTGACAGTTTTCTCTCTGTGAACTTTGACTCTTACGGGTCCCCTCCAAACTTCGTTTCTGCACTAAGTCTGCCAAGAACTTTTTAATCAGACTCACTTTCTACATGAGGTGTGGCAAGATCTTTTAATTTGGACTTTTTTTATTCCATTAGCAGGCCTTCTGCCTGATATTCTGTTTTTGTGTTCATGTCAGAAGAGTTTATTTTGTTCATTACTGTTTCAAGATTCATTTCCAAGAAGGAAATTTTTGTTCTCATAATTCACATGAACTTGGTGTCATTTTATTCCCGGGCGTTTACTTTTGGATACTTCAGCTGCAAACGAGGACGGGATCGTTTCTCCGAATCAGTACTTATGTATCTACTTCCAGCCCACGTCAACAGTACTTTTGCATGTGTTTCCTTTTCCTTGTGATGTGGCTGTCGTGCCTCTTTACTGTTTCTCGTGCCACAGCTGTAGGCGATGTACTCTCTCTGGAACTAAACTTTTCACACGTTTCCTGACCACACGGTGGACATTATCTTGTGTATCGTTCGGTCTCTATGTCAGATACTACCTTCTGTCACCGGTCTCAGGCGTTTGTGTACCTCTATTTTGAAGCAATGCATTTGATACCCTCTACAGTATGACCGATGCTGCGGACCAAACTATTATGTTCTCCTTACTATGCGACTGCTGGCTTATGCAACACACCTTCTGGAACTGTTGGAAGGTTCCCCACAACGTCGGAGATGCCCTGCAAGGCTGCTCCCCTCCAGACTCCACCTCGGTCTTTGGTCCCTGGCTTAGCATCCAAAGTAGGGACCATACTCCACCCACACCAACCGCACAGTCAAGGGCACTGGACCACGGACGCCACCACAAAGGAAGGTGCTCCACTGATTCATCACGCATGGCTCAGAACCATCGGTGCCTGCAGTGTCTATAGGTCCTGGTGTACTAGTATCACTGCCCGAGGCTGTCCACATTCAGTGGGATCCTCTTAATTCAAAGGGACGACAGTTGCTCAATGGTAATCATCCCAGTCACTCTCAAGCTGCGTATTTTGTCTTCAGTCCACCTTGTTCACTGTGTTGTGGTTCTCATGACATGCTTGTGTCACTGGCATGTAACTCTGTGATGAATGGTTGCTGCCACTACCTGCATTTCAAGGCCTGGCCAACCTGTCAGATCAGTCAACCTGCTCCGTCATGTCATGTCTTTCCCTGACCGGATATGTTCTCGCCTTGGTCCCAGTTACATCTAGATTTCAACCTATTCTGGTTCCATCCTGCTCTCGGCATTCAGCCTGTCATAAGTTTCTTGTCTTCAGTCCTATTTGAGCCCTTGTTTTTTTTCCCTAGAGGGTGTCAAAACTGGCTTCTTACCTTGTTTAACAGATTTCTGGGACGCTCTAGGATGGAAATAAAATTTTCATATGGTACCATCCACTATAAACGTGTGAAACAAGGTTGGCCCCATCGAAGTCCGATTTCTGAGCCCTCACATTTACCTCCCTCCTTCTCAGCTTCCCAGCCTGGGCGATATGCGTGCCAGTCAGACTCACTCGTCTTCTGCACTCCCAGAAGTGTTGCCAGAGGACACATCAGAACATGGAAGAGCAATTCATATCGCCATCCTCCTCTACAGTCAGCACGAGCCTGCGACGTTGCACGTCGATGTCATCCCCATCGTGAGCGAGAGGGGGAGGTATGCAGTAGTGTGGACTACGTCGGCTTTGCCTGAAACGCAAGTTACGTGGGTAGTTGGATTTCTTATAGCCGACAATGGAGGGCTGCCCCACTAAACACGGCCTCCAGATGGCTACCGAAGAACCAGCAGAAGTAATTGACCTCCCAGACCTCTTTCTTACACCAGCCACGTGACAGTAAGCAAGACCGACTACATCCTGGCGCCGAGGGCTGGCACGTGGACACTCAGCAGCGATTTCACACTGAGTGGGCTTCCTGGAAGACGTACAGAATGCTTATACATTTGATCAATCAGGAGCTCACTCTGAGGCTGTCACTACATTGTCACTGCTCGCCGAGTCACCCCTCTTGCCCCAGATCCAGAAGAAGATGCTTCCCCGACATTGTGACTGACAAGCGGACTTGAAATATTTCAGGGTTTGTCTTTAATTCAGCTTTGCCACACTTAAACATTTCTCTCAATGTGAACCTTGACTCTTACTGGACCGACCCAGACTTTGTTTCTGCAATGAGTGTTCCAAGAACTTTTAATCGGACTCCACATAAATTTCAGTTATGGTCGCATGCAAATCGTTTTTATAATATACTGATTGAACCGGGTTGGAAGAGGGGCAAAGGGCCAAAGCCCCACAAAAATTAAAATTACTGGAAAAATGTCAAAATAAAAATCAAACTAGAGGTTATCGTGATGTATATGAAACGACTCCGTTTGATTAGAGACTTACGAAACTGAAACTGAATTTTGTCTAGACGAAGTACACGAAAACTATCCATGTATCTCTAACGATATTTGTAACTAATTAATACTAAGTAAAACTTCATCTTGTTATCAGGATCGTGGTATTTTGACCTCGTGCTTTGACTTAAGTACAGGGCAACTATAAACGATTCATTCGGTTTATAAGCTCTAAATTTTCCATAGTATCACATGTTCAAATATAATTATACATGAATAAAACCGTGAACTCGCTAGATTTACATTCTGCACTCTAAAATATTCTATGAGCTCCCTCTGCTCTACGGCACACCTCCAAGCGATAGTGAATTTACCTTATGTAGCAAAATTCTGCCAGTGGTCGTCACAGGAGCGTTGGTGCGTTCTCTGAACAACTGCAGTGTTCTCGGGAGTGGGAGTATGTAAATGCGGTTCTTATTGTACCCCCAAAGGAAAAATTCAAACGGCATAACGTCAGACGATCGGGGTGGCCAAGGGAACATAGTCACAGCATATGATTTGCGATGTCGTTTAGATAGCGACGAACATCGATGCCTTAATGAGGATTTGGAATCAGCAGTCAGTTGTGGATATCGAGGGAAGAGGTAGCCGCCAGTCTTCTCAGAGGAATAAAAACGGCCCATACAGCTTTATCACCATTTTGTCAAGGCACTACACTCGTAACGACAATGGGTGGGTAGAGGGCAAACTCGGTGAGTAAACTGTTCTATTCATGCATCTGTTGTTACCTTTGTTCACGTAATACATTGGAAAATATAGAACTCTGAAAACGAGTAAATCATTTATAGTATCTTTTTATATCAACTACCCTCATAGACTTTTCTAAACAGTCTCAGAATAAAGATGAGCAACAGTTGACGGGTGTCGTCCCCTGCGAATACAAGAAAGACGTAAAGAAATGTTTCCATATGTAATGAATTAGGAATAGGAGGTGGGCAGAAAAGGTCAAACAAGTGAGAAAGGCATAATGTTGGTATTACGATTAACCACCGATTACACAATTTATTGGATGTGAGAACTGGAGACGTTGATGAGAGGCTGTACAGCGTCAGATTTGCACCTAGTAACCAAATGTTAAACTATTTTTTTTCAGTATAAATCTTTTCAGCATCAATGCATTAGAATATCTACAAGTGTCGCTGCCATACGATAATTAGAGCCCACACTGGACCTCTGTGAGTAACTGCACTTTAATTACAACCACCCAGAATAAATCAAAAGATCTATGCCGGAAGGGACGGATAAATTCATATAGTTCTGCGTGAAGGCCGAAGTTTTCATGTCACAACCAACTTTTATTATGTATAATTTACCTAGCACCGAATAAAGCAGCTTCCGTCTGAAGCAATCGATTTGGAATAATTCGATTGGTTGCCGGAAATGCACAGCGAGTTGAACAGAATTATATCGCAATAGCGTGACATCCTCTACCCCAGACCACACTTCATGTGGGGTAAAGAAATTAAATTGCTCTGTAACATGCTAACATGGACCACAGGTCCCTGATACGAAACTATTCAGAAAATCCCCGGAACAGTGTACGAAATTTTGTCGGCGAAATTGGAGTGCATCCAGCATATGCAGATGTAGACAGTCTGCACAAAAAATGAAACGTGGATGAACTGAGAGACGGAACGAATAAAAAAGAAGTTGCGTCGATACTGACCCGACTTGACCTCGTATTGTGCTGAGTTACCCGTGGCATTCGACCCATCAGCACAGGAGCACTTCGCTTAAGTTCTAGCTGCCACTAACGTCGACCGACCATCCAGCTGAAAGTGGCTCTCGCAGCAACTCTGTCGTTACCGCCGTAAGTAATTACAACTCACCCGTGGCTAAGTTCAGTTCCGGCACAGGCGCACCTGCTAATGAAATTCCTTAACTTGGACGTTGTCTGCAACGTTGCTGAAGACGATCGTCTGCTACACTCACCAAGCAGAGAATGCGAGAACCATTACAGAATAGACTGCAAACGACTCCTCAGTAATAGGCACTTCATTGCCACCCAGCAGAGTGCTCTCCTTCGAAAAACGATGCAACTTTTTGTGGGAGATTTTTTAACAAAATATTTACGCAGTATAGCTTAACAGCGCCGCGGTTATTTTCGGAAAAATCACTGCAGAATGAAACGGCAACCAGAGACACTTTTTGCATGAATGATTTATTTCATCACAACTGCTTTTCGGTCTAGACGCACTGTCAGATGGCAGTCCTCGTAGAAATGTCAATTTATTTTTTTGTTGAGGTAAATTTTTACTTCACACTTCACAATACAGAGATTTGGTTATTCATACACTGCAGGAAAAAAGTGCAACACCGTCAAGGACAAGGTCACTTTATTGGCAAGTGAGGTAACCGGTAGTTCACCATTGTAGTAGTATCTGATAAATTCAGGCCAAATGAAACACACATGTGACAGTAAAGCGTTGCCATGCAGTCGAATCAGTACACAGTATATCCCTCTCTGGGGGCAACACACGCGTGTATTCTCGCATGCACAAAATGTAATAAAGGTGGCGAGTGGCATCCTGCGATAGATAACGTCTTGCACATTTTGTTCCAGTTTGGCAACGGATCTTGCAGGCTCTGGAGAGCGAGTAATTTCCCACTTCATCATTTTCCATACCTGTTCGATAGGCGAGAGATCTATCTTGCTGGACAAAGCAGATGTTGAGCATCACGAAGGGCATGTTGAGCCACATCAGCTGTATGTGGACGTGCTTTGTCCTGCCGAAAAATCATGTCACCTTCCTATCGGAGAAGTGGCAGTAGCACAGGGATAGCAACCAGTGCAATGTAGCGGCCACTGGTTACTTTAGCATGGAGAAACACCTAATGTGACTGCGTGGTGTAACTGTTGGCCACCATGAAGACTGTGTGTCTCGGACGAATGCACTCCAGAATAGGCCGCTCAACAGATCTACGCCATGCACATGAACGTCCATCACTCGCATTCAGACGGCACCTGTTCTCACCACTCTAGACAACAGAGCGCCATTCGACCCTCCAGTCCACATTTTCATGACACCAGACTACCAGTGTCGTGGTGACAGTGGCGACCTGAGCAGAGGCACCCATGACCTTAAACTTACTGCAAGCGGACGATTCCCAGTGGTTCTTGGTGGCACAGTAGGTACAGCATGTGCCAGGATTCCGTCTCTGGATGATATTCAGTCTACCACTGCTGCTCGCATAGTACGTCAATCTTTATATGTATCCAATACCGCGTCTACTGGTGTGATAATCAACATACCACTGCTGAAGCAGTGACACACAAAATCCGCTATTATCTCCATCCAGCTTCCCACGGGCCAACATTGCGACTCCATTCAAATGGTTGAAGTAGTTCAACAAGAGCACTTTTTCCTTGTCAGATCACAGTTAACCCTAGTATGAATCTTATAACCACTGTTCATCTCTAAACTCAGCACAGTTACTGATGTGAAGTCAAAACAGAGGTCTCCCAGACAGACTTTTTGAGCGTTACATGATAGCTGAAGACTGTGACAAATAAATCACTAACACTACATCTCCTCAGTATGCACATATTACGCTCTGTTGCTACTGAACTCAGTCCTTGAGAGTGCTGCATTTTTTCCCCTGCAGTGTAGGTGCCACGCTGAGCCATGAGCTATGGAGCGTAGACTAAATCCAATTTGAGGAAGAACAAAATTTGATCCAAGCAAGGTTCAATGCATAGCCCACTCTTGTTCTCGGCATGCTTACATGATCAAACTGAGACATTAAAGCACTCCTTAAAAATTGTGATATTTGCTCATGACGCTAGTTGAATGATAAAAGTTCCAAACTTTTCAATACCAGACATAAGCAGGAGAGTAGTGGAAATGGGTTTGAAACTGGTTCACTGCCATTTCAACCTTTTTGTTTATTGTCATCAGTCCTCTGACTGGTTTGAAGTGGACGGACACGAATCCCTCTCCTGTGCAAACATCTTCATCTCAGAGTAGCACTTGCAACTTACATCCTCAATAATTTGCTGGATATATTCCAATCTCTGTCTTGCTCTATAGTTTTACCCGCTATAGTTTTTACCCTCTAAGCATCCTCTAGTAGGGCGAGCGGTTCTAGGCCCTTCAGTTTGAACCGCGTGACCGCTACGATCGCAGGTTCGAATCCTGCCTCGGGCATGGATGTGTGTCATGTTCTTAGGTTGGTTGGGTTTAAGTAGTTGTAAGTTCTAGGGGACTGATGACCTCAGATGTTGAGTCCCATAGTGCTCAGAGCCATTTGAACCATCCTCTAGTACCATGGAAGTCATTCCCTGTGTCTTAACTGATGTCCTAGCATTCTGTCCTTTCTTCATGTCTTATTTCATATAGTCCTTTTCTCATAGATTCTGCGCAGAACCTCCTCATTCCTTGCCTTATCAGTCCACCTAATTTTCAACATCAGTCTGTAGTACCACATCTGAAATTCTTCCATTCTCTTCTGTTCCGGTTCTCGCACAGTCCATGTTTCTCTACCATACAATGCTGTGCTCCAAACTTACATTTAGAAATTTCTTCCTCAGATTAAGGCTACTGTTTGATACTAGTAGACTTCTCTTGGCAAGGAATGTCTTACTTGCTCCGATCTTCATTTATTATTTTGCTGCTTAGGTAATAGAATTTCTTAACTTCATCTACTTCGTGACATTAAATTTCTCGCTGTTCTCATTTCTGCTACTTCTCATTACTTTCGTCTGCAATAAATGAAAAGCGCTTGTTGGTCTTCTTCTTTCTTCGATCTACTCTCATTCCATGTTCTGCACTCATTAGACCGTTGGTTCCGTTCAGCAGCTTATATAATCATTCTTCACTTTCACTGAGGATAGCAATGTCATCAGCGAATCGTATTATTGATATTCCTTCACCTTGAATTTTAATTCCACTCCTGAAACATTCTTTTATTTCCATCACTGCTTTTTCGATGTATAGATTGAATAGTAGGGGCGAAAGACTACATCCCCGTCTTACATCCTTTTCAATTCAAGCACTTCGCACTTGGTATTCCACTCTTATTATTCCCTCTTGGCTCTTGCACACATTGCATATTACCTGTCTCTCCCTGTAGAGCCGGCCGAAGTGGCCGAGCGGTTAAAGGCGCCACAGTCTGGAAGCGCACGACCGCTACGGTCGCAGGTTCGAATCCTGCCTCGGGCATGGATGTGTGTGATGTCCTTAGGTTAGTTAGGTTTAAGTAGTTCTAAGTTCTAGGGGACTTATGACCACAGCAGTTGAGTCCCATAGTGCTCAGAGCCATTTGAACCATTCTCCCTGTAGCTTACCCCTATTTTCCTCACAATTTCGAATATCTTGACACTGTTGAGTGCTTTTTCCAGGTCGGCAAATTCTATGAACATACCTTGATTTCCGTTTAATCTTGCTTCTATTATCAACCGCAACTGCACTGGGAGCCGCCGAACCGCACAGTAACCCTGAAAGAGTGGTTCGGTGTGGGGTCGCGGAAGAATAAAGTTGACTGCGGTAGTCGTCGTGGGGTTGTGGACCACTGCGGCTGCGGTGGGGACGGAGCCTCCCCGTCGTTTCTAGGCCCCCGGTTAACATACAATACAGTATTAAAGTTCCTGCAAATTTGAGCTAGTAGTTTGATCATAGCAATGATCAGACTGTTAAATCCCGGTCATGGAAATTGGAGGCAGATTAATGTTATTGTTGTACTTCAGGTCAAAAAAGCTGCTGTCTTGTGCATGAGGCGTCACTGTTGCCTGGAGATGAAGTAGCCCCGTCTGACGGAGCTCATGCGGCAGATATGGTGTGTGTGGCAGTATGGCAGACTGGCTGCGACCCGTTTGTCTAGTTAACAAGCTTCCTTGTGCCCACATTACGGACTTCACACAAGAATTTAATAGTATAATTATTCAGGGAGCACTAACCTCTCTGAAAAGGTAAGATGAAAACGGAGTTGCCACTGATACTTAGAAGGAAAACAAATTTAAGAACATTGATACTCAAGATTTTCTAGTGAGTAAACGTTCTGAAGCTTGTGCTGTAGAAGTAGAAATTCATAGTACATGGGCTCCAACTAGAGATTTTGTTTCAGCCGTGAAAAAATTAGACGCATTATTAACGTTTTTATTACCTGAACGGAACGCACATATCCTACAGCTGTAACTTAACTGACTTCCTCCCTATTTGACAGCAGGCCCCACTGGTCTCCATCCGTGGCGTAGTGCATGCTCCGAAGAGTCTACATATTTACTCCGTAAGCCACTATGCGGTTCGTGGCGGAGTGTGCTTTGTTTACCATTGTCATTTCTTCCCTCTACTGTTCCAGTCGCGAATAGTTCGCGGGAAGAACGATTGCCGGCAAGCCTCCATGCGGGTTCGACTCTCTCAGATTTTATTTTCATGGTCCCTTGGCGAGATATACGTAGGACGAAGCAGTATGTTTGTTGAGTCTTGTAGGAACATACGACCTTGAAACTTTTACGATATATTACACCTTGTTACAGAACGTCCCTCTTGCAGTGTCTGTAACTGGAGTTGGCTGAGCATCTCTGTGACGCTTTCGTACTGAACCTGTAACGAAACGCGCCGCTCTTCTTTGGATCTTCTCTATTTCCTCTCTCAGTCCTGTCTGATACGGATCCCATACTGACGATCAGTATTCAAATATTGTCCGAACAAGTGTTTTGTAAGCTACTTCCTGTGTTGATGGACTGCATTTGTGAGTATTCTTCCAATGAATCTCAGTTTGGCTTGTGCTTTACGCGTGATTAATTTCATGTGGTCGTTCCATTTCAAATCACTCCACCCACATACTCCTAGGTATTTTATGGAAGTAACTCCTTCCAGTGATTGTTCTGTAATTGTGTAATCACACACACATCAAAAAAAATTTTGCATCGTCCCAGTTCCCAGAAATCCTGAAGATAGACGTTGACTCTGGATATTGTATCACAGACACAGTCCCTTTGACTGTTCAGAGATGTCACTAAACCCGCCCAGAGACGTAACCAACCATGCATGAGCAGCTCCTATTGGGCAGAGGGGGTCCGACAGCCGATCAGTTCCAGTCATTCCACCAAGAAAGAGGTACACGGCTGCTGTTGTCTGTAGTTCAACCACGCCTAGATGGTTAATACCGTGGTTCTATCGTGTTATTTTGTTCCAGGGAGGGCTCTCAAGAAGGGAAGTGTCCACGCGTCTCGGAGTGAACCAAAGCGATGTTGCACGGACATGGAGGAGATACAGAGAGACAGGAACTATCGATGATATGCCTCGCTCAGGCCGCCTAAGGGTTACTACTGCAGTGGATGGCTTGGAGGAACCCTGACAGCAACGCCACCATGTTGAATAATGCTTTTCGTGCAGCCACAGGACGTCGTGTTATGACTGAAACTGTGCGCAATAGGCTGCATGATGCTCAACTTCACTCCCGACTTCTATGGCGAGATCCATCTTTGAGACCACGAAACCATGCAGCGCCGTACAGATGGACCCAACGACATGCCGAATGGACCGCTCATGATTGGCATCAAGTTCTCTTCACCGACGAGTGTCGCAGATGCCTTCAACCAGACAATCGTCGGAGATGTGTTTGGAGGCAACCCGTTCTGGCTGAACGCCTTAGACACACTGTCCAGCGAGTGCAGCATGGTGGAGGTTCCCTGCTGTTTTGGGATGGCATTATGTGGGGCCGACGTACGCCCCTGTTGATCATGGAAGGCGCCGTAACTGCTGTACGATACGTAAATGCCATCCTCCGACCGACAGTGCAACCATATCGGCAGCATATAGGCGAGGCATTCGTTTTCATGGACGACAATTCGCGCCCCCATCGTGCACACCTGGTGAATGTCTGCAGTTCAACCACGCCTAGATGGTTAATACCGCGGTTCTATCGTGTCCGCATTGTTATTTTGTTCCAGGGAGGGCTCTCAAGAAGGGAAGGGAAGTGGAATGACTTCCATCACGACAACGACAGCGCTCGACTAGAGTGCCAGCATGTTCTCCAGACATGAACCTTAGTGAACATGCATGGGACAAATTGAAAAGGGCTGTTTATGGACGACGTGACCCACCAACTACTCTGAAGGATTTACGCCAAATCGTCGTTGAGGAGTGGGACAATCTGGACTAACAATGCCTTGATGAACTTGTGGATAGTATGCCACTACGAATATAGGTATGCATCAATGCAAGACGACGTGGTGCTGGGTATTAGAGGTACCGGTGTGTACAGCAATCTGGACGACCACCTCTGAAGGTCTCGCTGTATGGTGTTTCAACGTGCAATGTGTAGTTTTCATGAACAATAAAAAGGGCGGAAACGATATTTATGTTGATCTCTATTCCAGTTTTCTGTACATGTTCCGGAACTCTCAGAACCGAGGTGATGCAAAAAATTTTTTGATGTTTGTACAACAAAGGGCCTTTCTGACTGTGCATTCGCAGTACGCTACATTTGTTTACGTTGTGATTAAAATGTTACTCCCTGCACCCAGTGTCGATCCTGTGCAGGTCTTTCTGCATTTCGCTGGAGTTTTCCGCCGGCGCGACTTCTCTGTGTGCAACAGCATTATCTGTGAAAAGCCTCACGGATCTTCTGACATTATCTGATATGTCATTTATACATATCTTGAAAAGTAGTGGTCCTGCAATACTCTCATGAAGCATGCTCAAAGACTTCTCTCCTCTCAGAATGACGGGCGTGATTTTGTTTCCTAGAAACTCTTCAGTACACAGCTGATCTGACATTCCGTACGCTCCTACGTTGTTCATTATCCAGCAGTGCGGAACTGTATCGAATGCCTTCCAGAAGTCAAGGAACAGGCTGTTTACTTGGGCGCCTGTATCCACTGCTTTCTGAGTTTCGTGAGCGAACAGAGCGAGCTGCGATCCCAAGACCGTTTTCGAAACCCATACTGCCTCCTACAGACGAAATTTTCGGCCTCCAAAAATGTCGTAATGCGCGATAATAAAACATGTTCGCCGACCGCTGTGACCGAAAGATTCTAGGCGATTCAGGCCACAACTAATAACAATTTTCAAATTACATTCTCTTCTTCCTACTTCTTTTCAGATTAAAATGGCGGAAAATGAGAAGAAAGCAAGAGGAAAATAAAATGAAGAGTGTATAAGGATCGCTTTGAGCAAGGTTATGTCCAACAACATGACTGCGAGGAAGGTAGCTGAAGCGTTCTCAACAATTAGTAAAGAAAAAGACGCCCACCGAAGAGATTAAAATTAGAAAAAATAAAGTCTGAAAGACAGTTGAAAAGAACTGAACTTAAGTCAGGTGTTCCAAAATAAAATAAACACTCAAAGCGTAGCCATGGAAAGCCAATTAAATGCGGTAAGGAAAACTGGAATTTACTGTAAAAAATTGGTCAGTACAAGAGAGTGAAAAGTGCGTTACGTGTTTGGAGCAGTTTGTAGAAGACTGGATGGTGTGTACCAAGAGTAGAGCCTGGGCACTTGTTGGATGTGTGGATCAGGAGAATATTTTGTATATCATTTGCGATTTTTGTAAAATAGTTATTCTAGGCCTACCGCGTAATTTCAATGGTATAAAGCCGCTGCCAACTACTTCTTGTTGACTCAGGGATACCTTTTCTTTCTACTTTTTACGTCTCATATACGTAAATAAAAAAACTGTTTTGGATTTTATAACTTATCTATTACAGCAAGCAGTAATGTCATTTAATGGATTCTTTCGTATATGTCTTCTTTATGCATTTATTCTGGAATTTTTGTACTACAGCCAGTCATTCATTAGTTGTATTTTATATCATGCAGTATCCCGCTATTGTAATTACTTTATGTACACCGTTCAAGTGTTTGTTTTTTTCCCTCTCTGCAGTTACGAGAGATGTTTACAAAATAGCTTGTTTTACCGATTAGCCACCAGGTGGCGGTATTGTCTTGAAGTTGCTGTGACGCACAAGTCACATGATGTTTCAGTTTTGTGTTGACTGTAGCAGAAGACACATGGCAGCCTCTAGTGGCTTACTATCTGACGCTATCAGGTATGACCGCAGCTTTCGTATTTTTTGGTATGTTGCGCTGTAACATTTAGTTTTAATTTTGTCCGAAGAAGGTGTTCCTTGTGACACCGAAACCTAGGTTACAAATTAATTGTGTTCGCGACTGAGGGCTGTGTTTTTCAAAATGTTGTATTATACAACAGTCGCTGATTGACAGCCATGTTAAAAATCTTTAGAGTGCGATCTTCCTATGTGAAATAGTTTTGGAAAAAGATGTTTAGTATTTCGGGCTTTTCTGTGGGAGCCTCCGTTTCTCTACAATTATGATCACAGAGTGTCTGGACAGATGGCGATCTGTTTACCGATTTAGCAAAATGATCAGAACAACTTGGTATTTTCTGTCAAGTCGGAATACAGGATTTTACTTTCGAATTCGTTGGACGCTTTTTCCTGGATGACGGAGAATCCTGACAGGATCATCGACCTGATATGGATCAAATGGCTCTGAGCACTATGGGACTTAACTTCTGAGGTCATCAGTCCCCTAGAACTTAGAACTACTTAAACCTAACTAAGGACATCACATACATCCATGTCCGAGGCAGGATTCGAACCTGCGACCGTAGCGGTCCCGCGGTTCCAGACCGTAGCGCCTAGAACCGGCGGCCACCCTGGCCAGCTCGACCTGATGTAACAAAATACATATTTCACTCGACTAGGCGACAAATTTCCGTTGATTCACGCTCCAACCTCAATGGTCCGGTGCTCTCTGCTGTGGAGCTCAAATGCTGCAGGACACTTACGCCTGTACCATGTCGTGAGACCTGCCACGTATCACCGTCTGTCATCGTTTACAGGGCAGGCAAACCTCCGACCTCCATGCAGTTTGATGAGGTATTGGCACACCACGCCTAAATCACTTACTCGTGCCTTCACTGTCCTTCATCCACTGTCCGCATAAGCTCACTACAGTAGCAAGCAAACAGCCGACTAACTTCGCTGTTTCCGAGATGCTCGTTCCAAGTACCAGGCCATGTCAATCTGCTCTTTATCAAAGTCGCTTATTTCAGTGGTTTTCTCCATTAGCGGCCTGTATCGTCACTCGCAATCGTCTCTGCTGCACTTAAATACTTTCTAGACCGCGTCACGTGACCGAAACGAGACCAGGAAGGGTTCAGTCTCGTGTTTGGTTCATCAGGGTGACGTATATGCTGGTTACCCAGTGTACAGATAAAGAGCAAAACCACTGTGAACCTATGGGGGATATATACGAATGCATAATTTCGCAGTGATGTATACTGATAAAATTTACTCGGGCTTCCAGCCGCGTCCAGTGGTTTAAAATCCACGAGCGTTCGGCCGAGTTCTCCTCGGCCATTGTCAAGTGGTGCGCGTACTTGAGAACATTGCCCTGGACACGGCTCCTGCAAAGCTTAGTTGCTTTTATCGCTACGTCGACGGCACATTCGTTGTCTGGCCTCATGGGCGTGAAAAGATGGGAGAATTTTTCAATTACATCAACAGCATCTATGATAACATTAGATTCACGATGACGGTAAGGACAGGTGGTGCCTTGCCTTTTATAGACGCCCGCCGGAAAGAAAATGGGTGTCTCAGCCAGAGTGTTTATCGGTAACCCACCCACACTGACCAATATCTGAATGCTACCAGCTATCACCACTCTTCGCAGAAAAATTCTGCTCTGAGGACATTGGTGCATCGAGCGAAAGCCGTTTCAGACGCTGAAGGCCTTCCGAAGGAACTGAGACACTTACGGAAAGTCTTCAAAGAAAACGGCTACAACAACCGTCAGATTTCGGAAACCATCTCGCCTAAGAAACATAAGCTGAAGACCTCCGAGGACTGCACGAAGAAGTTCGCGTTCTTGCCATTCTGTGGCTCAATAACAGGAAAGATTAGCCGGCTTCTAAAGAAGCATAAAATCGATACGGTTTTTAGAGCGCCGGCTAAAATTTGACAGCTAATGAGGCCTGTGAAAGACGATGTGGACTCAGAACGCTATGAATATATAAAATACCGTGTGGGTGTGGACAGTTCTATATCGGATAGACTGTACGTACTATTGAACAGCGCCGTGTGGCGCATGAGAGGTATTATCGTTTACGGTATTCTGAGAAATCAGCGGTGGCGGAATATGCTTTAGAAAATGGACACCAAATTGGATTTGCTCACGACAATAGATTTGGGACAGTGTTATAAAAGAAGCGATGGAGTTAAAAATTTCTGACAACACCCTCAATAAAGACGGTGTCCTGCAGCTAAGCACAGCTTGGCCATCGGAAAGTTGAAGCGGATGCGGCAAGCGCGCAATGAACACATTACCATATACGGCGCGGGGCGAGCGCTAGTGACATCACTGAAAGCGCGGCTATATAAGGACGCCAGCAGCAATCATTCGACAGTCACCGCTTGACAATGGCAGAGGAGAACTCAGTCGAAAGCTCGTGGATTTTAAACCACTAGATGCACCTGGAAGTCCGAGAAAATTTTATCAGAATGGAAGAGATGTATATATGCAAAGTGAACGACGAATGAAAATTTGTACCAAGGCCGAGATTCGAACCACGGTCTTCTGCTCATAGGCAGATACACCAACCACTACACCCCCTCGCACAGTGGCTTTACACAATTGCAAAGTCTACTCCAGCACTCATTCCTCTTCAATCCAAATTCTCATTCACGCCTCAGCCCAATTGGTATTCCTCATAGTGACCAGGAGACCTGGCTCTGAGCACTATGGGACTTAACATCTATGGTCATCAGTCCCCTAGAACTTAGAACTACTTAAACCTAACTAACCTAAGGACATCACACAACACCCAGCCATCACGAGGCAGAGAAAATCCCTGACCCCGCCGGGAATCGAACCCGGGACCAGGAGACCTGGGTTCGAATCCCAGCCTTGGTACAAATTTTCATTCATCGTTTCAGTCTGTGTACATCATGGATGCTTGAGACTTGAAAACGTCTCTGGACCTGTAAAGTCTCGATTTACTATAGGAAAGAGTCTTGCAGTATCGACTGACTTTCAGGACTGGCCACTACCATGACTGCCCTTTCTGCCTCCAAATAGCAGGAGAGTACAGTAAGCAGAAGCAATATGTGTTTCTATGCGCTCTTCATTATTATATCTGCTCTAAGTATTTGATGGTAATGCTGCCGGTATCAGCACACGGTAGATATTTTGAGGCCTGTGGTCTCCGTTTAGGAGGTAAGTGATTAAGTTCATTGCTATATTTCGCTTATCTACGTTACGTAAGGAATGACACCTAACAAATGTTTCGTGATGATTTCTGTAAAAGAACGTACAATATGCAATATGACTAGATTCTACTGAGCGTCTGTCGTGCAGTACCGACCACTGAATTGTCTTTGGCCAGGCCACAAATAATAACAATTTTCAAATTACATTCTCTTCTTCCTACTTCTTTTCAGATTAAAATGGCGGAAAAAGAGGAAAGCAAGAAGAAAATAAAATGAAGAATGTATAAAAATCGCTTTGAGCAAGGTTATGTCCAACAACATGACTGCGAGGGAGGTAGCTGAAGCGTTCTCAACAATTAGTAAAGAAAAAGATGCACACCGAAGAGATTAAAATTAGAAAAAATAAAGTCTGAAAGACAGTTGAAAAGAACTGAACTTAAGTCAGGTGTTCCAAAATAAAATAAACACTCAAAGCGTAGCCATGGAAAGCCAATTAAATGCGGTAAGGGAAACTGGAATTTACCGTAAAAAATTGGTACGTACAAGAGAGTGAAAAGTGCGTTACGTGTTCGGAGCAGTTTGTAGAAGACTGGATGGTGTGTACCAAGAGTAGAGCCTGGGCACTTGTTGGATGTGTGGATCAGGAGAATATTTTGTATATCATTTGCGATTTTTGTAAAATGGTTATTGGTGAACTAAGCTGTAATAGCAAAAATGTTCCCGTGCTTAAATGCTCTATTATTATTCAATAAATATCAGTGTAATGTATCATTAACAACCGATATTATCACAGAATACACTAGAAGATACTTTCTACAAGCCTTGTCATTGTAGCTCTTTTACTTTCGATGCAATTAAGTACGATAAAAACTCATTAAACTATGCTATTCATAGGGCATGTTTTGAGGTAGGCGAATAGTATATTTATATTCAGATTGACTACCTCAGTTACCCAACGTCGGCAAAATATTATCCATCTGTTTTCTGTAATTTAAAGGGAAAGAAAGTGTGGATTGAACGTTTCGCTGACGAGGAGGTGCTGAGATGCAGACAACGAGCTTGGACCACACGGGGCTCCGAGCGCTCAACAGTCATTTCCGCCATTCACCAGAGCTGATTTAGGAAACTCGCAGAAAACCCCGGGCACGAATCCACTGTCTTCAGCACGTTGCCATCTTGTCTAGTCTACCAAGAGAAAATTAGCAGCCATAATTTATTTCACATTCATGTCTGTTTCCTGTCTCAGAGTCTGCCACCTTGTAAGATTTTCACGAATATGAAATTCGCCATTATATTCTGGCATGCGCTACGTAAAGCTTTTTAAGTCAGTAGAGATGAACGAACATCATTATTAACAAAAATTATTACTGATATCAGAAGGTTTTTTTTTTTCAATGTCTAGCGTCCTTCTCAAGTTATTGAGTTGGTGGAGTATCGACGAAAACCGGGAACAGATCAAGAGCGACCAGCTAGACGTGCGTGTGCATTCCTCCCCAGTGCCCTCCCCCTACCCCCCTCCTCACGTCTCAGGTTAGCCAGCCCAGTTTCGCCCGCAACGTCTCTGGTCATCCCACGCTTCTCGAGTTACGCAGCCCGTAACACTATTCCACAGTCTGGGCCTTTCACAACATTCTAACTCTGCCTGCTTGGGATTTGGCGCTTGCTACTACAAACCTTGTGTACTGTATACTTCCTGGTCCTATATATGTGGGAGGGGTGGCCATTATCCTTACCTTTGAATGTCTCAAACTTGTGGAACTGATTCGACATGATCCGCATTGTTTATTGACTAAAAATTACCATTAACGAAGAAACATTTACAATTAATATCATTAGCAACGCTTCATTACACAACAAAAAAAAAGAAGCTACTTACCCCATATGTTTCTCCAATTGTTCATATTCGCTTGAGTTAATTGAAATGTCACTGATAACTGGTGAACACGGGTCACGCAGCCTCACCTACAATTTCATCAGTTAGCACAAATCGATATGTAGATTTAATGAACTTGCCTTTTGAGTATAGTGATTCACACAAAGTGATCCGTTACATTGAGGTGTCTTGGCACACTCTTCAGTTAGAGGGCATTTCTCTTCTGGAACCTTCCTCCAAACTTCAGTAGTTGAACAACTATTTCGTTTGTGTCCTTCTAGTGTTTCGATCTCTTGCAATTCCTGTTGCTTCAAATCTAGAGCTGCTCAACCCTTCGTAATTGGCAGTGAAACGTGACAGCCATCACTTACATCAACAACGGCAAACGGTTTTTTCAGGAATGAATACGAAGCCTAAGTGTCTTCAAATGATTAAATGTACTGTTTATTTCTTTAGCGAGGTCAGGCCAGTTACGTAAATTTTCTTCTATTTTCACCAGAATACTGGGAAGGATTTCACTGATTTTCTTCAGATACTTCAAATGAGCAAATTTTTAAATCTTAAGGTGTTTCCGAAAAACCGTAGCTTGTTATGAAAGCTAAACACATTTGCTTTGAATCAGTAATAAGTTTTCATTCCCTTGTAATAATATATTTAGCGCCTTTAAACGCAGATCAAAATCCATAGTAAAAGCCATACCTAACAACCACTGCGGATCATCGATTAGGGCAAAGACTTTTCATTTTCTTGCAGGAATAGTTCGATCGGATTCATTAATTGGAAAACTGTGCCTAGAAATTTACCTACTGAAAACCGTCTCACGTGTCACTAAACGAGACGTAACAGGGAGCTCACCAATGCACAGTTCTTCCAACAAGAAGAATTTGAAACGTCGATGTGTTTCGCCATTTCAGAGGATGTAGTTATCAGTTTTCAGAACTACGTGCACAACTTGGGGATAATCAAAATACGCTCCTGATATATAAAAAAAATTGAAGCGCCCAGAAGATGAGAAGGAAATGAAAACAAACTTCACATGTTAACGTGCTATGATGTTATTTCAGTGATTACTGAAACCTTCCATTCTCCTCTATATCTCTTTCGTTACGCAACCTTCCCTTTTACAATAACATATGAAACCTTCCCTTAGGATTTCTACCTCTTGCTTAATAATAACAAATGAAGTCTTCCCTTTGAAATTAATTCTGTTTCTCAATCTTCGCATACAAATTTTAATGCTGCTTATTAAAAGTTATTTTCTGACGAAATATGGAATTTTTCGTCGTCGTGGCCCTCAGTTGTTATTTGCAATAACCCAAAACTGTTCCTTACCTTCTTTACTGTTACTGGATCGCCATCTGACCGCTACATCGAACTGCAACATGAATATACTTACTCTGTTTTACTATACTCTATTAGCTGCTGGTGGGGTGTCGTAATAAGTGGCTGTATTTATTACCAAAGCTGACATTATTCTTTAATAGCAAAGCCGACGTTATTCTTTAATTAATTTGACTGAAGTTACGTAATTCATAGTTAAACTTTTTCTTGACAACAATAAAATTTTGCAAAGTTTTACGTTGATGGTTTTTGGGATGGATTTTAATCAGTAATGCAATATTGCTGGCAAAAATTAATTATATTCTGAATGAAATGATTTTACAAACATTCAAATGGGACTTACTTTTTACAATAATCTTACAACTAGCAATGCGCAAACATACCTTCAGTAGTCTTGAGTTTCTCAAAAAATTAATTCAATGATATTAGTTCCTCTTATGATAATAGTTAGCTGATGTCTCTGTACATCTGTTTATAATCTCTTGCAAATCATAGCTAGTGGCTGGCAGGCACACCGCTCCTCTCAACCTCTCGCTTCAGACCTGCTACCGACTCGCTTCACATCTCGCTTACTACTGACTTCCTACGAACGCTAAAGTGCGTTCTCTCCTGCCAACAATGCTTTCTGGTGCAGAAATCCCTGCTACCATTACAAAATGTATCAATGCGCGGTGTTTCCGGCTCTTTTCTTAAAATGTATCCATACGCGGTCTCTCCCGCCCTTTTTAGAATTATATCAATGTGCGGTCTCTGTTGCGAACAATACTTTGGTGCAGACATTCCCCGCTACCACAATTATTTCCAACATGACAAATAATAATTATTCCTACTCAATCCTATTAATAAAATATAAACATCTTTCATAAATTGTGGTTTGATAATAGTCGATAGAAATATACACGTCTTACATCACATCAGGTCAAATTTACGAAAAACTTGGCAGTATGAGCCCACTTTTCAATTTGACGTTGCAACCCTCTCTGGCCTGAATGCATGCACTCATTCCGATGAAAGGGTATCATGAAGCCGAAGTATCTTTTGAGCCAACAACGGTTGCAATTGTTCCTTGATATCCTATATACTGGTACGGGGACGGAACTGAGGCCCGAGCTGGTCTCACATACGTTCTATTAGGAAAGTTCTGGATATCTTGCTGGTCACAGGAGTTGCTGAACATCTTGCAGCAGTTCATAGAACCACCTGCCCTGTGTGGACGTGTATCTTCCTGTTAAAAAATGGCTTCACATTACTCTCACATGAGAGGCAACACATGAGGACCTGATTCCCGATGGCACGCCACCCTATTACGCCAGGAGTAACATCATTCTGCTCTCCAAAATATTGGAAGATTGGGACCTATCTCCAGATCGTCCCCAGCTCGCCGACGATGGTGATGCAGGGCAGAACCGCGATTCGTCACTGAACACAGTGCGACGCCATTCATCGGAAGTTTATGTTTCCAGATCATGGCAGCGCCCCAAAGGCAGCCGTTCGTGTTGTGGTGTTAAAGGCAGCTTGCGGGTGAGACGGTAATCCCCAAGAGAGGCTGCTGCTAGTCCTGGGCTGATGGCGCGGGATGACAGAATGTTGCAGAGAGTCCATTATTTGTTCTCTGATGGCGGACGCAGATGTGAAGGGGATACGATGTGCTTTGTGCACTGTACGTTGCTCCTCTCTTGTCAAGGTCAGACGCTGTCGATTGGAACCTTGCCGACGAGCACGGCTACCCTCAAGTTCCCATGAAGTCCACCATCGGGCTCTGCACATTCGAACGCCCCACAAACCATACTGTAAGATTCTAAAAGACGAAAAGGAGACCCTCAGCAAGGTCCGTCTCGAACTTTGTCAGATGCTGACAACGCAATCCCATCCAAGTACGAAGCGTCGCCTTACTTACTACCAGGCCTGGTAAGAACACTAAGTACGGACATCAGTGTTCTTCCCGTCACACAGAGGTGGAGCTCTAAGCATTTACATACTATCGATCGTGCGTCCGCGTATAGGCGACAAGAAGCTTGCTCGCATTGTTCAAACCCACAAGAGCTGCGTTAGACTGGGGCAACGGCCGCCTGAGACTGGCGAAGTCCAGTGTGGCCAGCCCGGGGGCGTGCGCGTGACGATGACAGTAACTTCCATGGGTCGTGGAAAAGACAAATACATAAATTTTAGATCAGGAATCCCAGTCCAGAAACAATCGACTATTAATGTTCGAAGTTAAACATCTTAAATATCTCTGGCAGTGGAATATGACAATCTACTCTGAGCCATGGTAAAAATTGCTGTTTTGAAGAGCGCGCCGCAGCGCGTAGTGTGAAGCAGTCGCCCTTCGTTTCTGGCGGTGGCACCGGTGTGGCAATCGCAGCTTTGGTGTCTGCCTCTGGTGGGAAAGGGGAAAAGTTGCCTCTTCACGTGCGTTTAAGCGGCGCTATGAGCTCGGCAGGGGCCCCCTTCTCTCCCCCACGTCCTTTTACATTTCCCTCCTCTGCCTCCTCTCATTCCCTCTCGCGTCTGCCCTTCTCCCCCTTTATTAGTCCTCTCCCTCCTTGGTTCCCCCCCCCTTTTCCTTTTCTCCTCTCCTCCCTCCTTGTTTTTCCCCTTACTCCACGTCCCCCCCCCCCCCCCTCCCGCCATCTGCCTTGGATCGGGAGTGCCATCTTTGTGCCGCCTTGTTCGTGCAGTGTTTTACAGTGTGTTTTTCCAGTGCGTGCTCCGTGTTGTGTCTTTTGGGAAGTGTAGCGAACAGCCATCATACTGTCGCTGGGTGTGCTTTTTATTACTTGCGAACAGAAACCAGACTGTCACCATGTTTTTTAATTGTGTGTCTACTGTGTTACTTGTCTGATTCCTGTGTCTGTTATCTACATTGCCAACCCCCTTTTGCTTTCTGTTTTAACTTTCCGCAATTTTACGCCATTTTACACTTTAAATCGCCATTTTATCGCCTATTTTTCCTTGTTTCTTTCTTCTTCCTTTATTTACAAAAAAGTCTGTAGACTGTAGAGCAGCGTAGTAAGCTGCTGCCGGCCTACCCCCTTCGGGGGGAGTTGAAACTCAATAAAGAAAAAAAAACTCGGCAGGGGGTCAGTCTGTCAGTCTGGGAGAGTCTGGTCAGTTGGTCAGCCAAGTTAGTCTGGGTCTGTCTCTCCTCCGCATTAGTGAGGCGGTTAGTGTCTGTTTGTCGTCAGGAAGTGCTAGTATGTGTTAGGCCGCCAGTCTGCTCGAGTTTGCTCAGGCAATGGGCATTGGCGGTTGGATCGATCGGTTGGTCGGTCGAGCACTGGGACACAAGATGACTTGTCCGCCTTGAGCGTCAGCGCATGTGAGGTCGCCACGTGAGTCCAGTGGCCCGCGCCGTATAGCGAGGGGTAGTGGCTTCGCGGTCGACACGAGAGCAACAGGAGTCAACCCACGACATCGGTCTGGCCGGGGCGAGCTGCGACGCCGTGAGACGGGAGATTGGCGCTCCTTCCTGCGTCCGTTGAAGCGGCTGGCAGGGGACGGATCGGGAGAGCGTTTTGGGGGTCCTGCGCCAGGTCTTCGCCAGAAATCGCAGTTACTAGAAGTTAAGTGATTCGTGATATGTTGTTTAAGTTACTTATTAAATTCTACATTTATTGGTCAGTCTTTCGTCTCCAGCTTGCTCGTCTGTCTCCCGTCTGCATTTGTTAGGCAGTTTCTGTCTGTCTGTCTGTCTGTCTGTCGGTCGGTCTGACATACGTTAATAGCTGCCTCTGTCATGTTTGTCGGATTCGGTGTTAACGAATTTACTGCTTAAGGTGTAAAGGCCGAATTCCTGAAACGTGTTTTTATCTTGCCTATCATCTTGAGAGGCGGTATATGTGTAATATAGAGCATGTTTGTATGTTTTATGTAAGACTGCATTTCATCGGCTTTTTATTTAAATGGTCATTTTAGTACATAAAGTTGCCAACCTTTAAACGTAAGTGTTTTCTTTTAAAAACAAGTTGCACTTTCGGTGGCAAGTAATTTTTAATGTGATTGCTTTGTACCATTTCCATCACTCCTACGGCGTGCGTAGTTTGTGTGTTTGTGTGCGTCGTTAAAATTTTCAGTTCAAAGTAATCTGGTTCTAAAAATGGCTCTGAGCACTATGGGACTCAACTGCTCAGGTCATTAGTCCCCTAGAACTTAGAACTAGTTAAACCTAACTAACCTAAGGACATCACAAACATCCATGCCCGAGGCAGGATTCGAACCTGCGACCGTAGCGGTCTTGCGGTTCCAGACTGCAGCGCCTTTAACCGCACGGCGACTTCGGCCGGCAGTAATCTGGTGTGTTGCAGATTTGCACCAGTGTATTCTTTCTGAGGTTGTTGTGAGCGGTCGTGACTACGGCCGTGTTAAAAGGGAGCGGCAAGGTTCTCAGCCCGAAAGCTCATACGGTTAAAATAAAAAAAAAAGTTTTTTCTGCCTCTGAATAAATTGTAACTTGATATTTACAGGGTGCTTTCTGATTATAATTTTAAATCTGTTTAAAAAAGGGCTTTTAGGAATAAAATTTCCATTTATTAAAAAAAAATTTAATTTGTTTCATCAGTTACCAATTGGCAACTACTTCCACGCTCACATAGTGTGATTAAATGTGTTAATGTTCTTGATGAATCGTTAGTAAATAAAGTAAATTCTTAAGATAGGCTTTTTAAAAGTAAATTCTCGGTTCATACTCTTAACAAGTCATTGCCTGTGTAACGTAAATAATTTATTATGTACTTAGACGACAATGTTTTAGTGTAGTCGAACCCCACTAACATCCGGTGGACATCATGGACGGCGGGGTTAGGAAACTACAGTAACGCTGGTGACTGACTGTGTCACTGCACACATTACACACTTATACACCTGATAGCGCAAAGACTGTGTTAAAATGTTGCTATGTAGGCTACTATGCCTTCATTCCAAGAGGTATGGGACATTTATTTGAGGACACTGCAGAGAGGTTTTTCGCAACAACAACTCTGCTCAACCAGTCCCTTGCCGCCAAATATTGGGGACGAAAATTTGTCCCACCTCGAGTATTCAAACGGTAGGCTACAGAAAGAATCTTTCACTCTAAAGCGGAGAGTGAACTTTCTCTCAGGGTTGTAAGCATAGACTTACTGAAGCGCTCATTGGCGCTACTGTAACGGTCCCGTATTCAACGCTGTGTTTGCACTTAATGAATGACGTCAAACATCTGGTAGAACGTTGCATGTAGAATGACTTAACAGATACAAATAAATTTCGTAAGAACTCTGTATCCTTATTGTTAGAAAATAAAAGTGTAAAAATGAAGTGGCTAGTTAAGGTTATGACAATGGCCTTGCCGCAGTGGTAATACCGGTTCCCGTCAGATCACCGAAGTTAAGCGCTGTCGGGCTGGGCTACAACTTGGATGGGTGACCATCCGGTCTGCCGAGCGCCGTTGGCAAGCGGGGTGCACTCAGCCCTTGTGAGGTACAGTGAGGAGCTACTTGACTGAGAAGTAGCGGCTCCGGTCTCGGACACTGACATATAGCCGGGAGAGCGGTGTGCTGACCACATGCGCCTCCACATCCGCATCCAGTGACGCCTGTAGGCTGAGGATGACACGGCGGCCGGTCGGTACCTCTGGCCCTTCATGGCCTGTTCTGTCGGTGTTCCGCTTAATTTTAGTTAAGGTTATATTGAAGATTAAAATTGTTCAGCTGCAAGCTAGCTGAAAAAAAATTACGAAAAAATTATCCCACACGAAAATGAATTAAAGACTGGAAAATAAACTCAAACAATAGACGCCAGGAAATATTAAATAGGAACCGAAAGTGAAAAACGTAGTCTCACTATCACCTTCTTCGTAAGTTTCATGCATCTACTTTGAATCGACAACCTGACGCATTTTCGCTACTACTTGTAAAAAAATGAATCCTACATTCTTGAATATGTATAACTTCCCGTCTTATGATGGAGACCTAGTGCAGGAAACTTGAAAACTACATTCGTTTAAGACAGACTTGATTACTCGGTAGTAATTGTGAAGTAAACATCCTTTTATTTGTTCTTTAAATCAAATGGAGGCTTTCAGTTCGGGAACAGATGCCTCACCTCTCCGCTACGGCGTGGTAGGAGCTTGGTTGCTAGCAGAGTCCTCTGATTGCCCACGGAATGCGAGGTTCTTTGCTCGAGTTCCTCTCCGGAACTCATAAAGTTTCCAGTAGGTAGCCACCGCCCTTGTATAACGTCGGATACTGAAGTATATAAGGTGGATATTTGATTTATTAGTCAGAAGAGGAGTTCGAGAGGGTCTGTATTGAGCAAACCAATTTTTTTTATTTTTTTCTGTTATCCGTACATGTTTTGCTGAAGTTTCATCATTATCAATCGGCTTTTATTTTCTTTCTGTTAAACAAGAAAGATACTCTTATAAATCTGAGTTTTTAAATAACTATTTACAAATTTGAAAAACTGACGAAGTTTTGTACAAATATACCATGTTGCCATACGCTGTAGTTTTCCTGTTTTTTATGTTTAGCGTTGTACTTGCTTCCCTTTCAGTCTGTCGCCTGGAACCGTATAAAATATAATGTAGAAAGTTATTTAATTCAAAATTTTATGACTGGAAATGTTTAGGTAGGCCCAACATAATTAATTTGATATAGATGATGGTGCGTTACGGCGCGCGCGCTTGCGTGTATGTGTGTGTGTGTGTGTGTGTGTGTGTGTGTGTGTGTGTGTTTAAAATATGTTTCTGGCCTGGACCATCCACTGATCCGGTTGAAAGGGTGTATAAAGCCATTGTATCTTCTCCTGGTAGGAGAGTAAGATGTATGAGACAGGCGAAATACCCTTAGACTTCAAGAAGAATATAATAATTCCAATCCCAAAGAAACCAGGTGTTGACAGATGTGAAAATTACCGAACTATTAGATTAATAAGTCACAGCTGCAAAATACTAACACGAATTCTTTACAGATGAATGGAAAAACTGGTAGAAGTCGACCTCGGGGAAGATCACTTTGGATTCCGTAGAAATATTGGAACACGTGAGGCAATACTGACCTTACGACTTATCTCAGAAGAAAGATTAAGGAAAGGCAAACCTACGTTTCTAGCATTTGTAGACTTAGAGAAAGCTTTTGACAATGATGACTCGAATACTCTCTTTCAAATTCTAAAGGTGGCAGGGGTAAAATACGGGAGCGAAAGGCTATTTACAATTTGTACGGAAACCAGATGGCAGTTATAAGAGTCGAAGGGCATGAAAGGGAAGCAGTGGTTGGGAAGGGAGTGAGACAGGGTTGTAGCTTCTGCCCGATGTTATTCAATCTGTATATTGAGCAAGCAGTAAAGGAAACAAAAGAAATATTCGGAGTAGGAATTAAAATCCATGGAGAGGAAAAAAAAACTTTGAGGTTCGCTGATGCCATTGTAATTCTGTCAGAGACAGCAAAGGACTTGGAAGAGCAGTTGAACGGAATGGACAGTGTCTTGAAAGGAGGATATAAGATGAACATCAACAAAAGCAAAACGAGGATAATGGAATGTAGTCGAATTAAGTTAGGTGATGCTCAGGGATTTAGATTAGGAAATGAGACACTTAAAATAGTAAAGGAGTTTTGCTATTTGGGGAGCAAAATAACTGATGATGGTCGAAGTAGAGAGGATATAAAATGTAGACTGGCAATGGCAAGGAAAGCGTTTCCGAAGAAGAGAAATTTGTTTACATCGAGTATTGATTTAAGTGTCAGGAAGTCGTTTCTGAAAGTATTTGTATGGAGTGTAGCCATGTATGGAAGTGAAAGATGGACAATAAATAGTTTGGACAAGAAGAGAATAGAAGCTTTCGAAATGTGGTGCTACGGAAGAATGCTGAAGATAAGGTGGGTAGATCACATAACTAATGAGGAGGTATTGAATAGAATTGGGGAGGAGTTCGTGGCACAACATGACAAGAAGAAGGGAACGGTTGGTAGGACATGTTCTGAGGGATCGAAAATTTAACATTGGAGGGCAGCGTGGAGGGTAAAAATCGTGGAGGGAGAACAAGAGATGAATACAGTAAGCATATTCAGAAGGATGTAGGTTGCAGTAAGTACTGGGAGATGAAGAAGTCGGTAAGACTCAGCGGAGCAGCTCCTCTGAGGAAGTCCAGCGCAGTCCTGGACGAAACGTAAGGAGCAGAAAAGTTCTTGGACCACGACCTCACATCCCGGAAAGTATATCAACAGCCAGATGAAGAAGCTTGCACAGGATAGAGTAGCATGGAGAGCTGCATCAAACCAGTCTCAGGACTGAAGACCACAACAACAAACAACATCTTCTCCTATTGCATCTGTTGTAATTGGTCCTTGATATTCTGGATACTCGCAGTCCTAGCTGGTCCAACACATGTTCTGCTGGGGCAGATCTGGGGACCTTTCTCGCCACAGAAATACCTTAATTGCTGTGTTGAAAAGCGATATCAGGACTGTCTCATGCGAAGTAACACAGGAGGACGCTGGGTGGCCATGACGTACTGCTGTGCCTTCGGAGTTCCTTCAGTCACTACGAGCCGTGAGCTTAAGTCGTACCAGATGGGTCCCCACATCGTGACGCCAGCAACAGTACCCGTGTACCTCTCCAAAACATTGGGATAGTGGGACCTCTTCCCAGGTCATTGCCAAACTTACCGACAATGGTCATCACGGATAACTCAGTAGCGCGATTCATCTTTGAACATGACGTGACGCTGTTATAAGCAGTCGTGTTCTTCCTAGTAACTGCAAGTGCAGACGCTTTTGTTGTGGCGTTGACGGTAGCCTGTCTGTCCATGAGATGGTAATTCACTTTACTCTGTTCATCATAAGAATAAACCTGATGTAAACATTACGCCAAGTATTCTTCCGCGTTTGATTGAATCTCATTGGATTTTGTTTCAGGTGGAGCGGAAGCCAAGCTATAACCAACACTTACGATCATAATGACACGTTTTATTCTGAGTTACATGCACATGGACCGAGCGATAATGCGAGACAACGGCTTTACCGTCGCATTTAACTCTGATAGCACTGTCCAGCCAGTGGTCCAACTTATATACGACGGTATGAGCAATTGCAGCTCGGAAGGAAAAGAGAAGAGCAAAGGAACAATACAGCTTCTAATGTCATTTAATTTTAAAAAATAATGAAGTAATATTCGGCAAAACTCCAGCACTACCGCGCGCTTCTTATGTGACCAGACGGAAAGCATAAAATGCTCTCCTTCTCACCTTACATATTATTTTAACTACAAAGAAGAGTGATGAAAATTCCTAACTTAGGGTAATTTTTCTGCAAAAGCATACTGCACGAATTTCACCGTACTGTTGAGTACTGAAGCCCATGGAGGTATTAATTAAAGTCAGTCGTCAGGTAATCTCTTAACTCCTTCCTCATCCGAATCTGAGAAATACCTTTCAGTCCTGGAACTGTCATCTGCTACGTTGATAACGAGTCGATCAACAACAGAATCCACAAAGCCGCCCAAGCGCCCCATTTGCCCTTTTTCTTTTGTTCGTGCCGTTCTAAAAAAGCTACGTGCGTTAGTTCCATTCCGTTTGGTAGCTTGATAGTCATGTTATTACTCGGTCCATATCCCTTAACTTGGCTCCAAGTCAGTTCTTAATGGCTCTAAGCACTATGGGACTTAACATCTGAGGTCATCAGTCCCCTAGACTTAGAACTACTTAAACCTACCTTGGACGACGGTTCAATCCCGCGTCTGGCCATCCTGATTTAGGTTTTCCGTGATTTCCCTAAATCGCTGTAGACAAATGCCGGGATGCTTTCTTTGAAAGGGCATGGCCGACTTCCTTCCCTAATCTGATGAGACCGATGACCTCGCTGTTTGGTCTCTTCCCCCAAACAACCCAACCCCAACCCAAACCTACCTTGCCCGAGGCAGGATTCGAACCTGCGACCTTAGCAGCCGCGCGGCGCAGGACTGAAGTACCTAGAACCGCTCGGCCACAGCGGCCGGCCCAGGTTAGTTCTGTTAGGTTCATACTGTAATGGTACAGCCGGCCGGTGTGTCCGAGAGATTCTAGGCGCGTCAGTCTGGAACCACGGTCGCAGGTTCGAATCCTGCCTTGGGCATGGCTGTGTGATGTCCTTAGGTTAGTTAGATTTAAGTAGTTCTAAGTTCTAGGGGACTGATGACCTCAGATGTTAAGTTCCAAAGTGCTCAGTGCCATTTTTTTTGTAATGGTACAGTGGCAAATGTAAAAATTCAGCATTTGTATGGCGTGCTCGACGCTGTGAAAATGATTGTTTTTCATATTTCGACGAACTTACCTACCTATATCTGTGGTGTAAAACAATGGACACAGTCCAAATAAAGAGTATTTGGTTTTTCATTTTTGTCTTAAAGTAAACTGTTGTATTTTCTTAAGTTAAGCAACCTTTATTAACAGTCTTTCATAAAATATCAATAATTGAGAATTTATATTTTAAATGAAATCGGGAGATTTGCGTTCAATATGTAATTAGAAACGAGAAGACGTGCATTATTCATAAAAAATTGATGATGAATTTTACAATTGCAAGATGTAGGTATTTCAAATTGAACAATAAAAAGAAGTAACTCAGACAACACCTGAACCATCGAACCATGACTTCTGTAGAAACTTATGAAGATACTGCGCTACCTATTGCGCTACACAAGCATTCTCGGTTAATGTGATAATTGTATCTAATACAGTCCCTCGAAAAACTTCAGAGGCGATTGTCTCCGTAAATTTATGAAAAACATTAAGAACAACCTATTTCTCAGCACTTTTTAACCGTGTTCCACATGTGTGTTTCACTACGGAACGACAAGCAGCCTCAGTCACTTTCGTACTGCGTATTAACAGAACGACAATCGAAGCACTAAAGCGCAGTGGCTGTGACTGTACACGATATTTGAAACAAAAGCCACACAGCTAAAGTGTGATTAAGAAATACGTCGATGGTTGATAATACATTTGAATGTCTTTAAGTTCCCTTTAACGTAACTTAGTAATAATGCATCTCATACCTAAGTAGGACCTACTTCCAGGATCGTAACAACACCAGTGTACGTGTGCTACGGCTTCCGACCAATCATCGCGTTTGCGTTTCTTTACATCATGTTTATTCTTATGATGAACAGAATTCGGATACTGCAACTCTCGGACCAGTAACACAGAATGTTGCAGGGAGTCCATTATTTGTTCTCGGATGGCAAGCGGGAAGAGTTTACCACGTGCTTTGTACACAGTACTGCGATCCTCCCTTATGGTGGTCAGACATGAGAAATGGAGAATCACAATTAGGCCGCTTTCAATTTCTGTTAGATGCTGATATCGCAGTTTCACACTAGTACGCGGTATTACCGTACCTTTCTCAGTGATCACTCAGCATCTGACGCTGTTCACGACCGTTATATACCCCAGAAGGCCTGCTAACACTAAAAATGAAAAACATAAACGCACCCTAGTGGCCGTCCTGCCTTTCACAGAGCACTGCAACTCTAACCATCCTCATATCTGCCGATGGTGTGTCCGTGTACCAAGTTACATTGACATCCAACCATGTCCAAGAGTGTTTCGCTTCTTTTATCAGGCAAAGTGTATTGTGTACTGCATTGGTCCTATAACACGACGTTGGGGGTTCGCTATAAATTACTTGAGCTGCGGCTGGCTCGCCTTCATGCCATTTGTTCTTTGGCATTTTGTCACAATTGAGTGACATCTTATTTCTCCCTGAGTTACTACCATAACGAGATGGTGACTTGCCTCCGTCAGTGGCAGCAGCAGCCATTATCGATACTAGAACTACTGTACCATCTCTGGTGTGACGCTGTATTTCCGTGTGGTGGTGAGTGTGAGGCAGTCGGTCGGTTGGGACAGAACAGCGAGGAAGTCTTTGCAGCTCGCCGTCAGGCCGGGGCTGCGGGCAGCGTGCACGCGCAGTCGGATTTGTGAGGCGCTAGCAGCGAGAGCTGCAAAGTTCGTCGTTCACTGAACCTGGACACTGAAGTTGAGTGATCAATTAGCTTGTTATGAAACCTCAACTGCTGTCACATCTCTTCGTTCATTGCTGATTGTTGCTTCCTGGGCCCTTCCTGCAAGCAGCAACGTATGGTGTGTTGGAGTCGGCAAATTCTGCAGCCGTCTTCCTGTATGGTGTTTAACTATTGAATTGGTTGTTACTTATTAGTGAAGTGCACCAGCGGTATTTTCTGCTTTTTGGCCATTAATGTTCCAGTTGCCTGCCCTGGTCGTTAGCGTAGTTTTCCGGCAGTGTGTTTTTCCTCGCCGTGTTGATGCTGACCAGAACAGTGCGTAGTCTGACAGCTTTGGTGTTGTTCATATTTTTGAGTCGTTATTGTGCCTTGACTGCATTTAGACGCCAATTTTCAAGACGTAATGCTGCTGGTATCTTCGTCCTCACTGATATTTTCCGTTGTCGTGCCATTCGTCGGACGGAAGAGAATTGATTAGCTTGTTGGTCGGTCCTTCAGCTGTCCCTGGCTCAGGTTGCCATACGATTATTTGGTCTTACTCTTGGCTGCCTGTCTCATCTAAACTTATGTTAGAGTAACCCCTCAGGCCGACCCTTGGAAGACTTCTGAGCATCATTTGTCTGTTGTTTTTAGACTGTGATTTTCTTTTAGTCTTAAGTACCGTGCAAGGCCTTTAGCAGTCTATTAATTTAGTTTATTTCAGTTTTAAAATAAGGCCTTTAGCTGACTTAAATTGAGGTTTTAACATTGATTTGTTTAAAACTTATTTTAAGAAAAGAGATTTTGCTCTATTGGTAATCTTTGTTATTCAGGCCTTAAGCCTTGAGTTGTTCTATGTTCAGTATATGGCCTTCAGCCGAGCTTTTACGTGAGATATTTTAAGATAAGGCCTTCAGCCGTCTCAAATTAAAATTTGAAAATTCACTTGTTTAAAATCCTTTAAAATTTTCTTCTCTATCTGAAATTATTATTATCCAGCCTGGAGTTGTTCTGTGTTAAGTGTGTGGCCTTCAGTCGAGTATTTACACACACACACACACACACACACACACACACACATATATATATATATATATATATATATATATATTTAGGAAGTCCTTCAGCCGCGTGTATTCCTTAACGCAATTGTAATAACTTGTGTTCGGGCTTTCAGCCATATTATTTTGAATCTTTTTAAAGGCATATGTGATTAAGTGTTTTTAGGAAAATAAAGCTTGTGTGTTTTGTCCAACTGACAGTAAATCATATTGGTTCCTTTGCACAACCATAACCTGATCCGCTCTGTCCAGCGAATCCAGATTTCATTACTTTTACGTCCGAAGATCTATCTCTACTCTCCTGCGCTTCTCCGCTTCCCCTTCTTCTGTCGTAAATTTGTACAGCTTTTTGCCGTTAATACGATTTCCTAAGACAGATGGAAATATGCGTTTTCATCACCTTTTATTATGTCCATTGCTGATACCATTTTACTGTGGTCCTCGCCTGCTAGCAAGGAGCATTGTTCTTTCTCCAGTCTAAACAGGCAGTACTTTGGATACGGAAGCTACAGTGATTACATTATTACAGACGTTATTTTGCCTCTTAACATGTACATTCATAATCTCTTGGCTACGGAGACAAGTCATAGGAAAGCGTCAGGCTGATCGTTACGATGCTCTACTCTGCTCCATGGTGACAGATCTATTGTCTTCGGTAGGTGGAATGCCTGGAAAATGATCATACGTACTGTATTACCAATTCTAACGCAACAATTTTAAAACTTCCAGACACTAAAACCGTGTTACTAGTATGAGAGTTGGCAGCTATGGACTACCTGCTTATTCCCAATTATTAATCTCTTTCCTTTCATACTCGTAATATTGTCACAGAATAAGCCGAGTAACAGAGTCAATGTGGTGTAGTGGTTATGATTCAAGGTGCCGGCACGGTAGCTCAGCGTGTTCGGTCAGGGGGTTATGTGCCCTCTGTAATAAAAAAACTGAGTTAATCGATCAACAACGAACTTAAACGGATATCTTACGACGTCCGCCCCGAGCAGACGCAACGAACAAAACTGAACAAAATGGGATTAAAAAAAAAAAAATAAAGAAAAAGGCTGTTGCATGGAGGGTCGTGAGTTCAAAACTTACCTGAGCTATATTTTAATTTCTATATTCGGTTCCAGTACATTCTAGAAGTATCACAAATGTCAAGAATCATTGCTGGGATGTTCTGTGACACTATATATACCATATGTGTTCTGGCCGGAGGCAGTTCGCTTCGCGCTCTTGTACGTGCAAGTGCTGAATAAACCTTCCTTAAGTGTTCGTCATTCATCTAATTACACCTTCTTCTGCGTGATAATATGATAACTGCAGTAACGAAACAAGTAATTCACGAGTATCGGGGAGCGGTTGCGTGATCGTATGGCAACGTCATTTCATTGAAATTTCTTAATTTCTTACACTCTTGCGTAACTACAGAGCATGATTTCCTAAAGCGTTTTATGGGTGAGCTAAGGAGAACCCTGGCTGGAGGAAGGGAAAGCATATTTACCTATCTACAGAACAGACACCCTGAACAGCAGGTGGTCTGTTGTCTGGACGGCCATTCGACGTTCCAAAAGGCGTCTCTCTGGCGCGCGCCACAGGTGTCTCCCTATAGTTCATACAACCGGACAATGCGTTGTGTTCTGGCCGGCCATTATACACTCGAGAAAAAAAACCGAAGCGCCACGAAGGCCTTTTCCAAAGAGACGGAAATCGGTAGACGTGATGCACATGTACAGACAAACAAATGATTGCAACTTCAGAAAAACTTGATATTTATTCAAGGGAGAGAGCTTCAGAAACTGAGTAAGTGAATAACGCGTTAGTCCAACTCTGGTCCTTATGCAAGCAGTTAATCGGCTCGGCATTGACTAACAGAGTTCTTGGATGTCCTCCTGAGGGATATCGCGCCAAATTCTGTTCAGTTGGTACGTTAGAGCGTTGGAGGACGCCACCCATAATGCTCCAAACGTTCTCAACTGGGGAGAAGTCTGGCCAAGATAGGTTTGGCAAGCACGAAAACAAACAGTTGAACCTCTCGTCGTTTGCCGGCGGGCATTATCTTGCTGAAATGTAAGCCCAGGCTAGTCTGCCATGAAGAGCAGCAAAACGGGACGTAGAATATCGTCGACGAACCGCTGTGCTTCATAGGTGCCGCGTGTGACAACCAAATAGGTCCTGCTATGAAAAAAATGGTCCCCCAGACCATCACTCCTGGTTGTCGGGCTGTATGGTAGGCAACAGTCAGTTTGGTACCCACCACTGTCCGGGACGTCCGCAGAAACATCTTCGACCTGGAATCTCATTGACTATAGTAAAATTACCTTCCATGATGAGCCCCGTCTCGAATTGAGCCCCGATGACTTCCGATATCCCTCTTGATGCTTCATTCACCATTGTAGTGATTTCTTTCGGCCCTTATCATTTAATCTTACGTTAACAAATGTACAACGATAACTGGATCCTGAATGATTTTGTATTTTGGGGACCGTTTCAATAGCTTAAGAAAAGATTGCTTGTGATTATGCCAACAGCGTAACCAGTTACTTGGGCCTCCTTTGGTATCATTTTACCACTAGATACATTCACAGATTATCGGCGATCCGGGCTGCACACCTTGTATAGGCAACTGTGTTCATGGGAGCCATCCGTTAAGCGCAGGTCCAGGTGCGGAGGACACATGTCACACTCTCAAATTCAGGAGTGCCTCGGCCGGCACTTTACAACTGGAAGTCTTAGCTGTAACGTTTCCTTCACAACACTTCCTCGCAACTTCACTTCTCCCAATACCTCTCATTAATTTTCAAAGCTTCACAGAAGCACCCGTGCATACCTTACTAGTACTTCTGGGAAAATGAATATTGCGGAGAAATGGGTTAGTCATAGCCTGAGGGTAGCTCTTAAAATAGATCTTTCTGTCCCCAAGGATAAGTGTAGAACTTTTTTAAATATGTGATGTTTTTCCTGGAACTAGAAATCAATCGTGTACCCAAAGATTATCGGTCCATCAGAAAAGGCGGAACGTCCAAACCGTATCGACTCGACTAAATGAAAGCGCGCTCAGATTTCTTCACCATAAAACTGCGAAAATTGTACGTTCTGTGGGTTTCTATTAATTAACTTTTGTTTCAGTACTTTCCATTGTAAGAGGAAAACGGGAGGACCATTCCACCATTCACTATGTGTCTTGCGGAAATTTAAATCTCCACATGGAGAGTGAATTTTACATATGATTGTTTCTCGTACATGTCCCAGGCCGCAAGTAGCTTTTTCTTATGTCATCTCAGAAATATTGAGTAATGTATATTTTCCCAGGAGAATAGTTTTTGTAATTTCTATTGCTTCAACGTTCTCCTTTCCTTAGCAGAAACTTACCAACGTCCATGATTGTGGCTATGGTTTTCCAAAGCTACTCAGACAGTTAACTGCAACCCTTTGTAACAATGTAAGTACACATCTTCTTTTTCTGTTGTAACTGTTATGTAAACAAAGTATTTTGCTTGAAATGTAATTTGTTACAGGAGATTCATTCAGTTCCTTCAAATACTGATTAATGAAGCTAAATCAAAGTCAGCGCAGTCCATACCCAGGAAACGAGCGCATGAGAGAAGATGCAGGAATCCACCATCGCCGCTCTTGGCAAGGTCCTAAAGGATGTGGTTTGCCATCGCCTTCAAAAATGGTTCAAATGGCTCTGAGCACTATGGGACTCAACATGTGAGGTCATCAGTCCCCTAGAACTTAGAACTACTTAAACCTAACTAACCTAAGGACATCACACACATCCATGCCCGAGGCGGGATTCGAACCTGCGACCGTAGCGGTCGCGCGGCTCCAGACTGAAGAGCCTAGAACCGCTCGGCCACACCGGCCGGCGCCATCGCCTTCCTCCGTCCTCTTATCAAGTATCAACTGTGTGTTCTCTGTCATGTGGATGACTGTGATGACTGCGTGTGCAGTGCATGTTTTGACTTTGTGTTTTTATGGATGGAGGGGAGGGAATCGGCAAATAGCCTACTACTCTTGAGTAGTACCAAAGAGGCCACTGAGCTTAATGGCACAAGATGTCGGAAGGACCGCTATCAGCAGTGGCGTATGCCGTTACTTCATGTGACGCTGTGGAAAGGTGTGGAATTTAATCCAGAACGCTGGAGCAAAGACTGTTGATCCGGAACTTTGCGCCAGGGCCTCTCCTCCTCTTGCCGGTCAAATACTGCCAGTGAAAAATGTTCCGCCACCAGCATTCGAAGCGGAGTACCTCCGAGTCGAGAGCGATCGCTAGAAGTGCGTTAGCCAATTCAAACACAAATAACGGTTGTTACTGTTGGTTTCTTTCGTTTTGTAGTGTTCGATCGTGAAACAGAGATAATAACGTATCAAATAATTTATGTCCTTGTCTCCACAATAAAGTACAGCGCGTTACGCTCCAAGTTAACAGTTATGTTCCAAGGGCATTCATTTTGAAATGTCGACGACATGATGCGATTGGACCCAGACAATGGGTGGTATCGCAACGCGTTTAAGTGGTTCTAAACTGAGCAGACAGGAGCCGGTCTCTTTTGAGCCGTGCCGTAAGACAGAAGCTGCTGACGTGGAGTGACATTGTACGTGATCCGTGACCTTGGCCAGCTTCGCTGCATTAAACAGATGACCTTTCTGCTTCACACGTAGTGACTTGATATTGAAGAACTAGAAAAATAACGAGGCTTTCAAAGATACGATCTCAGTATTTTGTCTGAGAGCGCAGTGGGAGATGAAAGATTTGCTGTTTAAACAGTAACCCATGAACCATGACTGAGCAAACGGAACATAAACAGGAGTAGTTTTTTGAAATATCATTCGATAGTACGAAAGTTCCTCGAACTTCAGTGGGATTTTCATCTACTTATGCCAGTGACGTTGCACTTCAACGACATTTTCAAACTCGAAAAACCACTTCACAATACATTTTCGTTGCTCGAATGTCAAGGGTGCTCCAGCCATCTTGTTTTCTCAATACCGAGGTGAAAATACTAACATCTGTTGAGCCAAAGAACATACTACAACACGCTCATAACTCAAATCGAACGGCGATATCGATATGTCTATAGAGCCTGACAAAGAGTGTATACATTTTTATGGCGGATTGCGTACAGGGCTATTACAAATGATTGAAGCGATTTCATAAATTCACTGTAGCTCCATTCATTGACATATGGTCACGACACACTACAGATACGTAGAAAAACTCATAAAGTTTTGTCCGGCTGAAGCCGCAATTCAGGTTTCTGCCGCCAGAGCGCTCGAGAGCGCAGTGAGACAAAATGGCGACAGGAGCCGAGAAAGCGTATGTCGTGCTTGAAATGCACTCACATCAGTCAGTCATAACAGTGCAACGACACTTCAGGACGAAGTTCAACAAAGATCCACCAACTGCTAACTCCATTCGGCGATGGTATGCGCAGTTTAAAGCTTCTGGATGCCTCTGTAAGGGGAAATCAACGGGTCGGCCTGCAGTGAGCGAAGAAACGGTTGAACGCGTGCGGGCAAGTTTCACGCGTAGCCCGCGGAAGTGGACGAATAAAGCAAGCAGGGAGCTAAACGTACCACAACCGACGGTTTGGAAAATCTTACTGAAAAGGCTAAAGCAGAAGCCTTACCGTTTACAATTGCTACAAGCCCTGACACCCTATGACAAAGTCAAACGCTTTGAATTTTCGGCGCGGTTGCAACAGCTCATGGAAGAGGATGCGTTCAGTGCGAAACTTGTTTTCAGTGATGAAGCAACATTTTTTTCTTAATAGTGAAGTGAACAGACACAATGTGCGAATCTGGGCGGTAGAGAATCCTCACGCATTCGTGCAGCAAATTCGCAATTCACCAAAAGTTAACGTGTTTTGTGCAATCTCACGGTTTAAAGTTTACGGCCCCTTTTTCTTCTGCGAAAAAAAACGTTACAGGTTACGTGTATCTGGACATGCGGAAAAATTGGCTCATGCCACAACTGGAGACCGACAGCGCCGACTTCATCTTTCAACAGGATGGTGCTCCACCGCACTTCCATCATGATGTTCGGCATTTCTTAAACAGGAGCTTGGAAAACCGATGGATCGGTCGTGGGGAGATCATGATCAGCAGTTCATGTCATGGCCTTCACGCTCTCCCGACTTAATCCCATGCGATTTCTTTCTGTGGGGTTATGTGAAAGATTCAGTGTTTAAACCTCCTCTACCAAGAAACGTGCCAGAACTGCGAGCTCGCATCAACGATGCTTTCGAACTCATTGATGGGGGACATGCTGCGCCGAGTGAGGGAGGAACTTGATTATCGGCTTGATGTCTGCCGAATCACTAAAGGGGCACATATCGAACATTTGCGAATGCCTAAAAAAACTTTTTGAGTTTTTGTATGTGTGTGCAAAGCATTGTGAAAATATCTCAAATAATAAAGTTATTGTAGAACTGTGAAATCGCTTCAATCATTTGTAATAATCCTGTATAACTAAATTGTATCAAAAAGGAGTTGATAGCTTTGAACTTTGGTAGAAACTTTTTCTTACAGTCTCAGTGTCATCTTCAAGGAAAATGGATCAAGTTTTGACTCACATGGTACGCTAGAACAAAAAGCACCACTGCAAACGCTAGCGGCAGCTACAGCAAAGATTGCTGCATTCACCGGTTCCGAGCGCCTTTCTGTATGTTTTGTTTCGAAGAGTCAAAGTCTGTGGCATCTGTGCAACGTAATGTTCGTACAGAGTATGGTAAAGATCATTCTAGTAGGCCTACGATTTATGTATGGCATAAGTATTTTACTGCAGATGGATGTCCACTTTGCAGGTAAATGGACGGGCCGAGGTGTGCCAAGTGCGCGGATCGCACGTTCTTGGAGCTGACACCTCCTGACCGTTTATTTTTGGGATTCATCAAGGTTACCGTGTTCGTTCCACCCTTATCGGCTTCCGCACCATAACTCAGCTCTATAATCTGCCTCGTAACTGAACGTGTGAAACCTGATATGGTGCAGCGAGTTAGCAAGAAATCGGCTTCAGATGAAATGTGTGCCGCATAACCAATGGAACTCACGTTGGACCTGTTTAGGTATGAGGTAAGATACGTAATGTATTCGTATTTTGCTATAAAATGACACTAAAGACATGTCTGTAATCTGAATAAATCAACACGAGTTTTCAAAGTTGTAAAGTCCTTTCCGATGCCTCTGATATTTTGCCTGTAAAGTATGACAGCTCCTTATCTTCATCTACTATGTGGTCCCCAACTCGATGCTACGTTTCTCGTTAATCTCATTTCTGTTGCTCCTCAGTAGTTTTCAAAGACCTGCGATTGTTTCTCACATATGATAACAACGTCATATGTGAATCTTATTACTGACATCTTTTCATTAGTGGCATTTTAATAGCACTTCTCAACCTTTGTTATCTTTCCTTTACAAGAGATCGTTTGAGCCTTGGCCGTATCTTCATTTTGTGCTTGATACACGACGAAAAGCCAGTAGATTGCCCCCACTGATATGTCCTATCGTACCAGACTAACGGGTCCACCTCTTCACTTATTTAATTTACTCCTCTAATCAACGGAAGTGGAAAAGCTGTCTGTAATTTAATGAAAATGTGTGAGTGCCAATGATTCAAAACTTATTCAAGTGCAACTTAGATAGGCTAAATTTCATTAGGAATATTATAATTTGAAACTCGGTCTTCGCTGCAGAAGGAAACAACAGGTTTAACACAGTGGGGCTTCTAATCGTTCATGTGTGGGACAAAAGGTGACAGACGACAAAAGGTTCGTTGTGTGACTCGATTATTCACACGTCTACATGGAAGTGCACTGTTCTGTTCATTCTACCGGGAAGTGGAGACATACAAGGAAATTAATAGTACAATACTGGCAATCGATTGGTAGGTAGCCTTAACCTGTCTCATGTGATTTCCACACAAATGAAAGGCCACAAAAATCACATAAATTTTAACTCTGAAGAGTGCACCCAAATTAACTGAAGGAATGAAACGCAGCTGCTTGTACCCACATGAAATAAAAAGATGTGGCGTATCAGGTAGCGCGTTTGAAAAAAGGATGACAGTTACATTTTAAAGGCCCGCCGGTGTGGCCGAGCGGTTCTAGGCGCTGCAGTCTGGAACCGCGCGACCGCTACAGTTGCAGGTTCGAATCCTGCCTCGGGAATGGATGTGTGTGATGTCCTTAGGTTAGTTAGGTTTAATTAGTTCTAAGTTCTAGGGGACTAATGACCTTAGAAGTTAAGTCCCATAGTGTTCAGAGCCATTTACATTTTAAATCACACACAAAAAATCTCTAGAAACAATTTATATTGATTTTTTAATCAGTTTAAGTAAGCAGGGAATGGTGGGGCACCTATATGGTATCATAAGCTACTTAAAAATGTTATCTAACACCATCACATAAGAAAGGAAAGACATTTTATTGTGAGAATTTACGAATGAAAGTCACTGGGAAAGTTAGAAAGCTTCATTGAAATAATTTAAATTGAGGAAAAAACATAGGGGAGATGATTTTACTGACTTGAATTACGTGAGATCCGACTAGTGCGACACGCATTTATACAAGAACGAAACTCTCGGTTAGATGCAAAAATCTAGGTAATGAAATACCAGACATATTGTGCAAACATTAGTTAACAATTACTGTACCGAGTATGAAGCACTCAGGATATCCATCTGACCGCACATGGTTGCAACTGTAAAGACTTATTCAAAAGTTCTGAGAATTAAAATTGCTTGTACCGACAAAAACGCAAAAACATTGATGAAGCAAATTTAAAGAGTGAAATGCTATGAAATCGTTAACTGCATCCATCGAACCTCACATTCTGGGTCAGAAGAGACAGACCCTGCTCTTTTGCTTCCTCCCTCCACCCCTCCACCCCCGCCCCCCACCCACATCCCGGGCTCCACTCAACTCGCGTCAATTTCATAAAGGTCACTGCAAAACACGTGACTCTTCCAACCTCTGCCGTTAAAAGAAAAAAGCCACTCGATCCCTCTGGTCGGTGATCTCTCTGCCTACACCGAACCATGGATTTGCGTGTTCTTACACCCATAGCCAAATGGTGGGATTTTGAAAGATGCTCACTCACTACCATAACTAATGCTACTTCAAACCGACAGAAAGTGGGCGTGTTGAAGGTGCTACCTACCAGCAGATATTAGTTATTTCCTCTACTTTTACACTTTTAGTCTCTTTTAGAGAAGCCGAAGGTTTTAAACCTTACGAATATGAAACGAGTCAGACAAGATTTAGTGAGCGCGTTTCACTTTCATCACTTCTGCATAAACTGGTTTATGGTAGAGGTGTATTTACCTTTTCTACAGCCAAACCTATCCTCATCTAACAAATCCCCAATATTCTTTTTTATTGTTTTGCATACTATTCTAGTTAACGGCTTGCGTCATGGGTTGCCAAGGTCAATCTAGGATAATTCTCCCTTTTATCTTCCACTGCTGTCTTTGGGATTTCATGAATGATATTCATCCGATGTTTGTATACAGTGTCAGTTTCAGTGTTTCAATGATATTCGAGGAAGCTTTCTCGATGTTTAGCTAGCTTTCAATCCTCTTCCGCTCCTATATGACAATTAATTATCAGGCCATTCACACAACGGATAGAAAATTCTGTAAGTTTCTAAGTTATTCATTAACAGGTTTTGAAGCGCTCCAATATCTTTTTTCCTTATTAAGGATTAAAAGCCCTCGAAGTCAAAATCCCAAACAAATTTTGTTGTTAAACTTAGAGAGTAACCGCGAAGAAACCACGGGTAACAGAGGAAATACTTCAACTGATCGATGAAAGAAGATAGTAAAAAAAAATTCAGGGAAGTTCAGGAACACAAAAATAGAAGTCACTGAGGAATGAAATAAACAGGAAGTGCAAGGAAGTTAAGGGAGAATGGCTGCATGAAAATTGTGAAGAAATCGAAAAAGAAGTGATTGTTGGAAGGACTATCCCAGCATAGAGGAAAGTCAAAACAACCTTCGGTGAAATTAAAAGTAAAGGTGGTAACAATAAAGAGAGCAGCGGGAATTCCCCGTTAAATTCAGAGAAGAGATCGAAGATATCAAGAGCTGACAAGTACGAGAATTATCGCACAATCAGCTTAAAAGCTCATGCATCCAAGTTACTGACTAGACTAATATACAGAAGAATGGAAAAGAAAATTGATTATGTGTTTGATGATGGCTTTAGGAAAGAGACAATTCTGACGTTGCCATTGATAATGAAAGTAAGAAATGTAAAATGGAGCAAGTTGTTCGAAATTCTCAAAAAAAAAAATAGGGGTAAGCTATAGGGAGAGACGGGTAACATACGAATATTTGTAAGAGCTAAGGGTATAATAAGAATAGCAGACCAAGAACGTAGTGCTCGGATTAGAAAGAATGTAAGACAGGGATGTAGTCTTTCGCCTCTACTATTCAATCTGTACATCGAAGAAGCGGAGATGGAAATAAAAGAAAGGTTCCTTTCAAGGTGAAAGGATATCAATGGTACGATTCGCTGATGACATTGCTATCCTAAGTGAAAGTGAAGAAGAATTACGGGATCTGCTGAATGGAATGAACAGTCTAATGAGTATAGAACATGGATTGAGAATAAATCGAAGTGACGAAAGTAATGAGAAGTAGCAGAAATGAGAACAGCGAGAAACTTAACATCATACCGTGACCGAAATAGACGAAGTCAAGGAATTCTGCTAACTAGACAGTAAAATAACGAATGACAGAAGGAGCAAGGAGGACATTAAAAACGGACTAGCACTGGCAAAAAGGGCATTCTTGGCCAAGAGAAGTCTCTGGCATTAAATATAGGTCTTAATTTGAGGAGGAAATTTGTGAGAATGTGGAGCACAGCAATTTATGGTAATGAAACATGGACTATGAGGAAAGCGGAACAGAAGAGATTCGAAGCATCTGAGACGTGGTGCTACAGACGAATGGTGAAAATTAGGTGGACTAATAAGGTAAGGAATGAGGAACTTCTGGACAGAATCGGATAGGAAAGGAATATGTGGAAAGCACTGGCAAGGAGAAGAGGAGTAGGATAGGACATCTGTTAAGATGACAGGTATTGGCTTCCATGGTATCAGAGAGAGCTGTAGAGGGCAAAAACTGAAGAGGAAGAAAGAGATTGGAATACCTGCAGCTAATAATTGAGACCATAGGTTGCAAGTGCTACTCTGAGATAAAGAGGTTAGAACAGGAGAAGAATTTGTGGTGGATCCCATGAAACCAGCCAGAAAAAAGATAGTACTGCAGTTGACGATCAGTACTACCTTCATACACCACATTATAATAACAAACTCATGATGATCTCTGCTATGAGACAACATGAACAGTAATAAAACGTGTCATTTACTATACTCTGATCAGCCAGAACATTATGGCCATCAACCTAATAGCCGGTATGTTCATCTTTGGCAGGGATAACAGCGGCGACGCGTCGTGGAGGAATTTGTACCACCTCTGCACACACAAGTCACCTAACATCCTTAAATTCTGGGAAGAGGGGCGATGAGCTCCTACGCAACGTTCAATCACATCCCAGATGTGTTGGATCGGGTTCAGATCTGGCGAGTGAGAGGGCCAGCACATCAATTGGAATTCGCCACTTCTTCCTTCGAACCACTCCATCACACTCCTGCCTATCAGACATGGCGTATTATCTTGTTAAAAATGGCGCTGCCGTCGGGAAACATGATCGTCATGAAGGGGTTAGATGGTCTCCAACCAATATACGGAACTGCTTGGACGTCATGGGCCTTGAACGAGCTCCACTGGACCCATGGATGGCCAAGTGAATGTTCCTCAGAGCATAATGGAGCCACCGCAAGGTTGTCTCCGTCCTGCAGTACAGGTATCAAAGTACTGTTCCCCTAGAAGGCGACGAATTCGCACCCTCCCATCGCCATGATGAAGAAGGAATTCGTCAGACCATGCAACGCTCTGCCATCCATTGCCCATTTAGATCATCGTTGTCGATGTCTTGATGTTAAAATTGGCGCGTGCATGGGTCGTCGGCTGCAAAGACCCATCGTCAGTAGAGTTCGGTGTACTGTGTGTTGAGACTCACTCGTACTCTGCCCAGTATTAAAGTCTGATGTCGGATCCGCCACAGTTCGCCACCTGTCCTGTTTTGCCAGTCTGCCCAGCCTACAACGTCCGTCATCTGTAATGAGAGGTGACCGCCCGACCCCACGAGGTCTGGACGTAGCTTCACTTTGCTTTACCCACGTCTTGAAGACACTCACCACAGCACTCCTCTAACACCTGACAAGTTGTGCAGTTCCCGAAATGCGTCCGAGCCATCACAGTCTGCTCTCGGTCAGACTCAGACAGATTGCGCACCTTCCCCATTCTACACACGCGGCAGCAGGTTCACTGATACTACATGCACCGAGCTCGTGTCTGGGATGCAGTAATTCCTCACCAGGTGACGTTACTGTCGCCTGGATGCGTTTATATCGATAGTAGGTCTGTGGTCATAATGTTCTGCCTGATCAGTGTGCAATGCCACGGTTTTATGACCTTTGTTCTGTTGTTGCGGTCTTCAGTCCTGAGACTGGTTTGATGCAGCTCTCCATGCTATATCCTGTGCAAGCTCCTTCATCTCCCAGTACCTACTGCAACCTACATCCTTCTGAATCTGTTTAGTGTATTGATCTCTTGGTCTCCCTCTACGATTTTTACCCTCCACGCTGCCCTCCAATACTAAACTGGTGATCCCTCGATGCCTCAGAACATGTCCTACCAACCGATCCCTTCTTCTAGTCAAGTTGTGCCACAAACTTCTCTTCTCCCCAATCCTATTCAATACCTCCTCATTAGTTATATGATCTACCCTTCTAATCTTAAGCATTCTTCTGTAGCACCACATTTCGAAAGCTTCTATTCTCTTCTTGTCCAAACTAGTTGTCGTCCGTGTTTCAGTTCCATACATGGCTACACTCCATACAAATACTTTCAGAAACGACTTCCTTTTGTTCTAACTGATCGGATATGAACGATATGACAAATTATTCCACGTAATCGTTCTGTATCAATGTTGTCTCTTAAAATTTTATGAATATGTGTTAAACGTTATGGCAATCAAACCATTCAAGAGCGTTTTTTATGATCTGAAGATATCTCGTGTGTAGCTGAAACTAATAATCACAATAAAATTGGATGACGATGTTGACTTAGAGGACTTAAAGAAAAATAAACACCGTCCGAGCAAGCCTTGAAAAAAAAAACTCTTTGGCGTCACCGGATGCGGATACGGAGGGACATGTGGTCAGCACACTGCTCTCCTGGCCGTTGTCCGTTTTCGTGACCGGCGCCGTTACTTCTCAATGGAGTACCTCAATTAGCGTCACAAGAGCTGAGGGCACCCCGCTTGCCAACAGCACCCGTAAGGCCCGGATGGTGACTCATCCAAGTGCTAACCATCCCTGACAGTGCTTAACTTCTGTGATATGACGGGAACCCGTGTTACCACTGTGGCAAGGCCGTTGGCCGTTTCTCTCACTCTTTCCAAGCATTAATCCCGACTTGCGGGGTCTGCTGGTTAGTCAGATGTGGCATGTTAATTTCAAGGGGTAGCCGGATGCCCTTCCTGCTGCCACCCTGTACCCCTCGGGACAGAATTAGTGTACCCTAACTGTTTGCGTCTAGTGTAATCCATGGAATAGTGTGAATTTGTTCAGATGTCTGCGAGCCGTCTAACTGAGGCGGAACGAGGAGACCAGCCTGCTATTCACCTAGTAGGATGTGGAAAACCGCCTAAATACCACATCCAGGCTCGCCGGCACACCGGCCCTCGTCGTTAATCCGCCAGGCGGATTCGATCCGGGGCTGGTGCGCCTACCCGAGTCCAGGAAGCAGCGCGTTAGCGCTCTCGGCTACCCTAGCGGGAAGGCCGTTGGCCTTTTAATACTTAAAAAAAATTACGACAGATCGCTCGTCTCCAAAGAAGACTATGTCATCAAACATGAACTTCGTTATCCTTTTGAGGAGGGAAAGGAAGTTTCTAATTTAATAATGTCCCGTCTCTATTAATGTCAGTAGAAACGAAGCATCAGCGTTAAGAAGGGGCCTGGAAACCGTGTATGTTCTGATTAAGGAATTGTCGGCAAGAGCTGATTCAAGAAAAAAGCAGGATGTACGGAGGAGCGTTTGAACACTATTCCTTCCACCTTCGATCCCGAAGTCTAAACCACTCCGCAATCTTTCCACTTACATCCTGTAGAATTTAATGGTAAATGGTGTCTACTTGACGGCCGTTATCAGCATTTTTTGGGGGGGAAGAACGGACTCGAAAAACTGCATCTTTCTTCTGCAGACTTATTGAACTTATTAGTTCGAAGATAATAAATTTCCTCCTTACAAAAATCAGAACGGTTTTAGAAAGCATCGCAAGTGCGAAATTCAGCTTGACCTTTTCTCATGATATCGTGCGGACTATGGACGAAGGGCAACAGGCAGATTCCGTGTTTCTAGAGTTCGGAAAGCGTTTGACACGGTACTTCTCTGCAGACTCTTAACGAAGGTATAGACATGCAGAAGAGGTTCCGAAATATGTGAGCGGCTCGAACACTTCTCAAGTAACAGAACCCACTAGTTTTCCTCGACAGCGAGTGTACATCAGAATTAAGGGTGTAGTCAAGAATGCCCGAGGGAAGAGTGGTATGATCAACGGCAGCTAGCTCTAGATATAGAAAAATGTAAAATAATGCAGATGAGTAGGAAAAACAAATCCGTTACGTACAGTATTAGTAGCGTGTTGCTTCACACTATCAAAACGATTAATACATAGGCGTGACGTTACAAAGCGATATGAAATTGGCTGTAGTAGGGAAGGTTTATTGAGAGAATCTTAGGAAAGCGTGGTTTACCAAGGTGGCCGCATTTAAGACACTATTGCGTCTCATTCCTGAGTACTGCTCGAGTGTTTGGGATACGCAGCGGGTCGGATTGAAGGAAGACATCGAAGCAATTCAGAGGTGGGCTGCTAGATTTGTTACCGGTACGTCCGAACAAGACGCTAGTATTACGGAGATGCTTCGGGAACTTAAATGGGAATGCTTGGAAGGAAGACGACTCTTTTTTTCTTTTTTTTTTTTTCGAGGAACATGACTGAGAACATTAGAGAACCGGCGTTTGAAGACTCTTCTGCCGCCAACGTACATTTCGTGTAAGGACTACGAAGATAAGATAAATTAGGACTCATACGGAGGCATATAGACAGTTTGTTTTCCCTCGCTCTGTTTGTGAGTGGAACAGGAAAGGTAATGAGCAGCAGTGGTATAGGGTACCCTTCACCACGCGCTGCACGACGGTTTGCGGAGTATGTATCCATATGTAGATGTTGAACTTATAGGTCTCGGCTTACAACTTATGTTTATGTAATTGCGTGCTAATGCTAAATTGAAGTACGGTTTGTAAATAAAGCTACTGTGTGGTTGGATGGTACTGGTAGTTGGCAGCGCAGGGGGAACGCCTGGATCTGTGGCTGGGCGACTCGTGTTGTTTTGGGAGCCTCACGTGTCGGCCTGCCAGTTTCTGGCAAGCGTGTTCTATTTACAGCAAGTGGGTCGGTCGGTGAACTCGCCAGCGAGCATATGGACCAAGCCGCGGACCACGGCTGTCGCAGAGTATCACGGGGTCACCAGTCAGACCCCACGATTGCTGCTCTTTTCGCTAATAGCAGCTCTAAGCTTCAGTGACACAGGCAAGCGAGTGACGAATACGGTAGGCTAGTTACAGGTCAGCGTGAAAACCATAATTTGCGGAAGTTATATCATTGCTCCCTAGCTCTGTAACCACAGAGGTCGCCTCTCCCTGAAAGCTAAGTTAGAGACGGCTTCGAAATAGCGGACCTTGGTGTTAAGTGTGTATAAATAAGGCTTTGAAACAGTTGCATTAATTGTGGAAGTTTTCGCACCGCTTCACGAACACACTAAAATGTACTTTCTCGACAGAGAAAATTGTACAATGGAACAATCCTCCTGCTAAACGATATTACAAAATGCGGATGATTCAAAATTTAGCTTGCATATTTTTGTCCAGAAGCCACAGTCCAACAGCGATGGTATTACATTTTTTTCCTATAAACGGGCATTACTAACTTTTATACGCAATCATTCGTGATGCGAAAATATAAGACATATCATTAATTATTCCCACCGCTGAAAAGGAAAAAAAATAATGATAACCGTCTCAGGCCAACGTGTCTGGATTGTCTGCCGTCATTGTTCAGTGACACTCGAACGTAAAAGTTTAATAAAATAATGTAGGAATTAAGATAATCGGACTTCGATATCGATGAAGATAGGTTCTTTCCCTGGTTAAGGAAATGAGTAGCGAAAGAACCCAAGTGATGCTCGAATCGTATGGTCGTTGAACAGTCCGGCTCCATCCTATTGAAGACAACCTCTGAAAATCGTAATACTACATTTGATTCAGAAAATGTCAATTCAGTAAGGTTGCGAGGTGCCGGGGCTGGCGTGTATTTAACACTAAATTCTTGTAGAATCTACATATGTAAATGATGCCCTAACCCCCCTATTCTAACTCCGACTTTTGCTGTTGCACATGGATTAAAAATTATACGCGAACTGACTGTAATCAACCCTGCAAGTGGAGTAGAAAAGAGTTTGGCACCTACAATAATTTAATTTGATAAATAAGTTAAATAAAGGAAGGTTTCATTAACGTAGTGAGAAATGATAGGGTTGCTCCAACGATTAACAGAATGAAAGTTCTGTCCAATATAACAATATGATTTATTAAGACTAAACACAAAATAATAAACAAAAACACATGAAACATTTATAACACATCAAATTGGCTCAAATTGGATACTCGAACAAACGCTGTGAAGTTGTCCCTAAACTAGATTGTGAGGTTTATGACGAAGTGGTATGTGGAGCCAATTCCTTGCCACTCAAATCTTAAGAGAGACACACAGCTAACCCAACATTAATTGCTGCTACCCAAGACAGAACAAAGAAAAAGACGAACAGGCGCGCTCTGCTGAGCTCTGATTATCACCTAGGAAAATCCCTGTCTGCCGGTGCTGCGGACATACAATACCAAACTGTCTTCTTAACTGCCAGAACACGATCTGGCGTACCGTAGGCGATGGCTGGTTGCTTCGACGTCCTGTCGTGGTGATGATAACGTCGCGAGTATAGCCCGAAACGAATTATCCTGGTTTGGTTGTTCCAGACTAAAGACTTCCTAGCAATACAAATGCGCCTCTGAGGGAGACGAAGATGGCTCGCCACACAATCACTGACGGTACAGTGATTGATTTTAACAAGCGAAGTCACACTGTAACTCCGATACAGTCAACTTTAGCCAAAACTGCTCAAGACGGACAACATAGGCCGCTTGTACGCAGAACGCTCAATTGCCAACTGTTCTCGGAAAGTTGCGTTAAAGTCGAAACTTCAGCAACTTCGTCAAAACAGTTACAATTAAAACAAACTATATTAGACAGCCAACGGAAAGCAGGCTGTCCAGAGCAGCGAGAGCTCAGTCCTGTAACCTACTCCGACCGAAAGGCGAGAGCTGACTACTAGATCACCTGTACAGGCCGAACACAGAACATTCCTGCCCCCACAACAGTGGCCGTGGTTAAACGTTCCAATCAGCAACTCGAAAACCGGCGGAAAATTTCACTCTATTGCCGGAGCACTACCATTCCACCAATGGAGATTGTTGGCGCCAATTTCTGCGCTGATTTTGCTACGTCACGGAGCTATGCCCTGAGCAAGCTAATCACAGTTACTATTTTGCAGAAAGCGCGGGTATTTTCCCACCACTACTGCCTGGGTACACAAGTCATTCCCACGCCTCGCTGGTAGCCCGCCAGAAAGTATTTTCGCTAAGTTTCTGCGAAGTAACGGAACCTCTAGCCCAGCCGCTACTTCAGGCCCCTGCGGGCGTGTCTCTTGACAATGTCGGCGTCTGGAAAGCATTCACTCGACTCCCTCACACCCGTCGGCTTAACCCTCTTGAGATCAGCGGTGCCCGCCTGTCACTGGACCACCTGGGTGACAAGAGACGCTGCCTGGGAAGTCTGCGTGTGAAGGAATAGCAACTTTTCACCGCATGCAATTAGAGAGGAAAATCGTAAGATAGAAATATGAGAGGGGGCTCATGCCACCTCTCATAGCCTCTATGCCATTTTAGATTGTAATTGGTGAGCGGTTGGCTCACTTAGGAGCAAGGTAGTGAGTCAATTGCCCAAGAACAATCTCGCAAACTGTCTCCACATGCCGCACTCTATAAAGAAAATCACTGCAACTGAAAAATGCAGCTCATAGAGGGAGGATTATTTATGATGTAGCCAACTTCACCTTCTTAATATGGAACTCTAACACTCACATCACACATCCATACCCAGGGAGCCCCTTCCAAACACCAATTCACACAGACATTCACGCTCTAAATATGGCCCGTGCATCTGAGCCAAATATGGAGCAGTTTATTCTTTACAATCAGAGTTGGAGTGCTCCACAATTAAATGCCCAAGATGTTACAACAATTTGTATCATTAAACTAACCTGAACTCACTCACACATGATACTATTTGAGTTAACAATCCCTTTGTGAGCTTACATAATCTAATTACAACCTCCAATTCATTCTGTCTCCCTGCAGCAAGAATAACCTTTACAAAATGTTCCCTGAAGAAAGGTTCATATATTTGCCAATTCTACTATGTACACCACTTACACTACTACTATAGCAAGGTTCATGTATTTGCCCATACTACTATGTACACCACTTAAACTACTATTATTCCACGAACTTCTTTGTGTGAGAGATGTGGTGGAGTCCTATGGACTAGCGCCAATCCCTTGTTAGACTCCCCCTCCTCTGACGTGCATTAGGATTTGCAGGTCTAATTTCAATCTCCTGGTTCTCCTGTTGTCCTTGATTTCGCTCCCTCCAATTACAGTCGCTTTGCCGTTCGTTATTCCTCCTGTCCCTGCTTCCTTGTCTAGATTGACCCTGTTCCCTGACGTTCTGGTTTCCGTGTCTCTGGCTTCCATAACCTTGAATAGCGTAACCTTGATTTCCGTAACCCTGGTTTCCTAACTGACCAGTGCGATTATGCGATCTGTTGTCGTCTTCCCGTGCTGGCCCATGGTATTTGTTATTTTGTGCTTTCTTCCTGTCCTTTGCGTCTTGTTTATCAAAGACTACTTCGAGTTCGCGCAATAGACTCTTGAATGCTTCTATGTCAGATCCACACTTCCCGATAAGTGTCTGTTGATACCTAACTGGCAATTTGGAAAAGCAAAATTTGATGATTTCTCCATTGCTATATGGACTATCTAAAAACTGATTCTTCTTGAGTAAATCATCAAAAAATTTGGTTGCGCTCCTATGCTCGGACACTTCCAGTTCTGGACAAAATATTATTTCCTCTTTAATGCTGTCTTGCATTTCCTTTGACCAGTAGGTCCGCAGGAATGCACCAACAAATTCCTGATAAGTCCGACACGTCGCTGCCACACCCCGCATCTTTTCCGCAGCTTGGCCTTCGATGTGTCGACACATGAATTCTAATTTTGCCTGGGTTGGCCATGATGCCGGTAATGAATTTGTAAACTGCATCACCCAGCTCTTCGGATGCATCGACCCTCCATTTTCTTTGAACTTCTGGAATTTTAGCATCGACAGGAAGTGATTGTGATCAAAATCCTGTCTGATCCTCGCACTGGTGTTGTCACTCGTTTCCGATACTTGCACGTCTGCTGAGTGTCCTGTTCTATCTTGCTGATAACTGTGATGTGCTACCTCTGTATCACAGTGGAAGTGGCACTCAGAATTCATTCTCCTAAGTGGGCTACAATTATTGGAGCTATTACTCGCTGTTTCTGCGTGTGCATTGTTAGTTCCGCACTCGGTCATTGGGCTAGAGCACGACAGGCTTTTCCTCGGAGACACAATTATGTGTACTCCATCATTGGTATCCGAAAGCGCAGTGCTCGTGTACCCGTTTCGCTCTAGTTTTGCTATTCGACTCTCTACTTCTTTCATTCGTTTCGTGATGCTCGTAACCGCGATATTACCTTGAGTCTTTAGGAACGCTAGGGATTTTGAGTGGGCTTCTGTCACACGTCGCAAGCGACCTGCGAGTTGAGAAGTTACTTTTGCGACTTCCATTGCCCCTGTTGCTGCCGTTTTGGCTAGGCCTGCTACTTTTTGTGCTACCAGTGACATTTGTTTTGCTTCTCCACATTCTTTCTTTATTGTTAGTAATTCCCAACGAATTTTCCCTAAATGCGAAATTATTGCCTGAGTGTCCTTCTTACGCTGTTCGTCAGCTTCTTCCTTCTCCTTCTTATGTTGTTCGTCAGCTTCTTCTTTCATTGATTGTAGGAAGCTTAGTATTGGGTTAATGTCATCATTTTGATCCTCGTCACACCTGGGTGATGTAACTCTGGACACCTGGGCACTAGAGCTCTGACGTGACCGAGCTAGCCTCTGTCTGCACTCGTTCGTTTGATTAACTTCTGCTACCGTCTCGACCTGTGTGCCTGTCTCTGTTTCATCCTCTACCTCACTATCATGGTCAAGACGTTGCTCTAGGATCGCGTCCAAATCACCTTCCTCATCAATGACCCTGTCGTCCGGTGCTGCTAAATATGTGCCCATCTCATCTCCGAACCTATCCTCGTCAGTAAACTGCCCCTTATCCATTATGCTATCCTCTTTTGTTTTTGCTTCGCTTGATAATAGTTATGCCTTACTTCTCGTGATCATTCATGAAAAACAAATTTATCTAAAATCCACAATACAAATAATCTACTCCATATATTTTTCCACATAGCCATAAAATTTCAACAACGCCGTTCCAATGCTGTACTTACATGCACGAATTGTTGTGGTACAGAAACTGCACACAAACCCGACAAAGTATGATGTGGTACGCACACCACATCAAAGAAACACACAAAACAATCAATATACAAAAAATATATACCCTAAAAACAAAAACAGTAATCATGCACCACTAATAAAAACTAATTGCGGAACTACAAGAAAAAGAACTTGGGTACTAATCATAAAAATAGTAGAGAAAAAAATTTGAATGTTCCTACTAAGAATACTGTTTGTTAATCAGTGATTCACAGGAAAGATCCTGGCAGGGTCGCCATTTTATGCGAGGTGCTGGGGCTAGCAGTGTATTTAACACTAAATTCTTCTAGAATCTACATATGTAAATGATGCCCTAACCCCCCTATTCTAACTCCGACTTTTGCTGTTGCACATGGATTAAAAAATATACACGAACTGACTGTAATCAACCCTGCAAGTGGAGTAGAAAAGAGTTTGGCACCTACAATAATTTAATTTGACAAATAAGTTAAATAAAGGAAGGTTTCATTAACGTAGTGAGAAATGATAGGGTTGCTCTACCGATTAACTGAATGAAAGTTCTGTCCAAAATAACAATATGATTTATTAAGACTAAACACAAAATAATAAACAAAAACACATGAAACATTTATAACACATCAAATTGGCTCAAATTGGATACTCAAACAAATGCTGTGAAGGTGAAGTTGTCCCTAAACTAGATTGTGAGGTTTATGATGAAGTGGTATGTGGAGCCAATTCCTTGCCACTCAAATCTTAAGAGAGACACACAGCTAACCCAACATTAATTGCTGCTACCCAAGACAGAACAACGTTAGGAAAAGACGAACAGGCGCACTCTGCTGAGCTCTAATTATCACCTAGGAAAATCCCTATCTGCCGGTGCTGCGGACATACATTACCAAACTGTCTTCTTAACTGCCAGAACACGATCTGGCGTACCAGAGGCGATGGCTGGTTGCTTCGACGTCCTGTCGTGGTGATGATAACGTCGCGAGTATAGCCCGAAACGAATTATCCTGGTTTGGTTGTTCCAGACTAAAGACTTCCTAGCAATACAAATGCGCCTCTGAGGGAGACGAAGATGGCTCGCCACACAATCACTGACGGTACAGTGATTGATTTTAACAAGCGATGTCACACTGTAACTCCGATACAGTCAACTTTAGCCAAAACTGCTCAAGACGGACAACATAGGCCGCTTGTATGCAGAACGCTCAATTGCCAACTGTACTCGGAAAGTTACGTTAAAGTCGAAATTTCAGCAACTTCGTCAAACAGTTACAATTAAATAAAAGTATATTAGACAGCCAACGGAAGGCAGGCTGACCCGAGCAGCGAGAGCTCAGTCCTGTAACCTACTCCGACCAAAAGGTGAGAGCCGACTACTAGATCACCCGTACAGGCCGAACACAGAACATTCCTGCCCCCACGACAGTGGCCATGGTTAAACGTTCCAATCAGCACCTCGAAAACCGGCGGAAAATTTCACTCTATTGCCGGAGCACTACCATTCCACCAATGGAGATTGTTGGCGCCAATTTCTGCGCTGATTTTGCTACGTCACGAAGCTATGCCCTGAGCAAGCCAATCACAGTTACTATTTTGCAGAAAGCGCGGGAATTTTCCCGCCACTACTGCCTGGGTACACAAGTCATTCCCACGCCTCGCTGGTAGCCCGCCAGAAGGTGTTTTCGCTAAGTTTCTGCGAAGTAACGGAACCTCTAGCCCAGCCGCTACTTCAGGCCCCTGCAGGCGTGTCTCTTGACAATGTCGGCGTCTGGAAAGCATTCACTCGACTCCCTCACACCCGTCGGCTTAACCCTCTTGAGATCAGCGGAGCCCGTCTGTCACCGGACCACCTGGGTGACGAGAGACGCTGCGTGGGAAGTCCGTGTGTGAAGGAATAGCAACTTTTCACCGCATGCAATTAGAGAGGAAAATCGTAAGATAGAAATATGAGAGGGGGCTCATGCCACCTCTCAAGGTGTATCATCCGATCCTAAGAATTGAAACACAGTTACGTAAATAATTTTTAATTTATTATTCCGTAAATTCAGTACAAAAGACTTACATGTTGCTTCTCCTACAAACCGACAGAAAAAAGATAAGTGAGTAATTAAAAAACAATTGAATCTAAAACATCAACTTTAAAAAATAAAGAAAAACCTAGTTACACACAACATGGACAGTCTCTCAGGCTAGACTTATTAATAATATACATTAGTATTTAGAGAGTGTTGGATAACACTTCGCTGTTCTTTTGACTTTTAATATCGTGTCTGCAGAAAAAGTACGTTTTGTCACATAACATCGTTTTGCCATTACAAAGGTAATGCTATTATAAACAAGCGTACATTGAAAAAGGAACAGCTTGAGTACTGCTGTAGCTGTAGATGAAGCAATGTTCCCAAACTAAAAAAGATGTTATCATATAGAAGATTCTATAGACGATCGTAGTATATTTGGTGGTTATCTAAGCATCGGAGTACAAATCCAAAGGTTAAGGATTTAATCTTCTCTGGGATCTAGATTTTTGTTCGTCATTTATTGCTCCTCTCACCTCTGACAATTGTGTGTGTATGTGAAAATGCTATATGGTTTAAAGCTCACGCTGAACTGCAGTACCCCAATCTCGAAGGATTGTCTACGCCCAGTAAAGCTGTGTGATGTTTAACTCATCCGTTAGGTTAATGAGAGCTTTACTTGTTATTCCCCTAACTGAGTACACGCCATTTCACTGGATCTGATGGGTTGTATAGTTCTATTTGCTAACAGTCTTACAGACCTTTACATGCCGTTCTACAAATCACGCCCTACGCAGTGCAGTAATGGCATTTCCCGTCGCCAGTTTTCGTTATCGATGCTTATAAGTTGACCAGGTTTGCCTACCTTACAGCGTTAGTAACTAAATACACAATACATCAGTTTAGTACATCGTGCAAACAACGATTTGTAGGATCCTCGTTTTGCAGTGCAAGAGTTGTTCTACAACATGTTTGATTTCGTAGCTTGAAATGACAATATTTTCGATTCCTCCTTGCCATCGTCATTCCAACTTTATCCCTAAATGGGACAAATATTGTCTCCTTCAGCTAAGAGCCTAGGAGTAATAATAGATGAAAATCTGAACTGGACTGATCACGTTAACTGCAATGTGAAAAACGGTATTAGCATCTCTCCAGACCCTATAAAAATATAAAAGAAACTCTAACCTCTTGACCTGAAAACGCAGCCTGTGCATTTATACTTTCCCTTATGAACTACAGCGACGTTATCCTCCGTCAGCGTGATGACTGGGTGTTGTGTGCTGTCCTTAGGTTAGTTAGGTTTAAGTAGTTCTAAGTTCTAGGGGACTGATGACCATAGATGTTAAGTCCCATAGTGCTCAGAGCCATTTTTATCCTGCGTCAGCGGCCTTCCCGCAGTTGTCACATCGGTTCCTGTCAGATTATCGAAGTTAACCGCTGTCGGACTGGGCTAGCACTTGGATGGGTGACCAACCAGTCTGCCGAGCGCTGTTGGTAAGCGGAATGTACAGCCCCTGTGAGGCAAACTGAGGAGTTACCTGACAGAAGTAGCATCTCCGATCTTGTAAACTGACATACGGTAGTTAGAGCGACGTGCTGACCACATGCCCCCCTATACCCGCATCCAGTGACACCTGTGGGTTGAGGATGTCGTGGCGGCTGGTCAGTACCTTTATGGCCTGTTCTGGCGGACTTTCGTTTAGTTTAGACATCATCCTGCGGGGCCTTTCTCAGGAAGTCCCACAGTGCCTGGAACTGATTATGAATGCTAGATTTCGTCATATCTGTGATGTTCGACTCTTTGATCACATTTCACCATCGTGCGCTCCTCCATCTTGGCTGCATGCAGGCAAGCGCGGAGATATGCATATTTTCTGTCTTCTCTACTGTCTTATCAAAGTACACTGTCTCCCGTATCTCTCCTCGACCTTAACGCTCTTGTCTGAACAACATGGCAGAAACACCCGTTCCTATTAGAGCAAAATCCTTTCTGTCGCACTTCACGTCAAACCATTTTCTCGAAGTCCTTCTCAGTAGCAGGAACATGATTCTGGAACAACCTCCCGCATTAAATTAAAGAAGTGAATGACATCTCTAGCTTCAGAAGACAGTTACTGACGTACCTATTAAAGCAACAATAATGATCACCATCGGACGTGTACGCACTCGTTACTCTTTCCAGCCAGGTCGTCCTCATTTCCTAGTATTGTTGTCTGATGCAATCTCCTTAAATTTCATACCAGAAAACGTCTATTTTGTGCGCCTATAAAGTCTTTTTATACCTGCCACTATCACTATCATTTTTATTATTATTGTCATTATCACTATTAGTGGCAGCAGCAGTACTAGAAGAAGTACTGCCAGTATTAACATTACTAGCTGATGAAACTTCCTGGCAGATTAAAACTGTGTGCCCGACCGAGACTCGAACTCGGGACCTTTGCCTTTCTCGGGCAAGTTCTCTAGCTGTGAGTACCGGGCGTCAGTCGTGCTTCGGTAGCTCAGTTGGTAGAGCACTTGCCCGCGAAAGGCAAAGGTCCCGAGTTCGAGTCTCGGTCGGGCACACAGTTTTAATCTGCCAGGAAGTTTCATATCAGCGCACACTCCGCTGCAGAGTGAAAATCTCATTCTGGAAACATTCCCCAGGCTGTGGCTAAGCCATGACTCCGCATTATCCTTTCTTTCAGGAGTGCTAGTTCTGCAAGGTTCGCAGGAGAGCTTCTGTAAAGTTAGACATGATCCAGCGAAAAGCAGCGCGATTCGTCATGGGGACATTTAGTCAGCGCGAGAGAGTTACGGAGATGCTGAACAAGCTCCAGTGGCGGACACTTCAAGAAAGGCGTTACGCAATACGGAGAGGTTTATTATCGAAATTACGAGAGAGCACATTCCGGGAAGAGATGGGCAACATATTACTACCGCCCACATATATCTCGCGTAATGATCACAACGAAAAGATCCGAGAAATTAGAGCAAATACGGAGACTTACAAGCAGTCGTTCTTCCCACGCACAATTCGTGAATGGAACAGGGAAGGGGGGATCAGATAGTGGTACAATAAGTACCCTCCGCCACACACCGTAAGGTGGCTCGCGGAGTATAGATGTAGATGTAGATGTAGAAGGTAGGAGACGAGATACTGGCAGAAGTAAAGCTGTGAGTACCGGCCGTGAGTCGTGCTTCGGTAGCTCAGATGGTAGAGCACTTGCCCGCGAAAGGCAAAGGTCCCGAGTTCGAGTCTCAGTCGGGCACACAGTTTTAATGTGCCAGGAAGTTTCATATCAGCGCACACTCCGCTGCAGAGTGAAAATCTGATTCTGGATTACTAGCTGATAGTATTACGTACCCACACTGTCGCTATAGACCCTAAGATCAGTTTAGTACTATTTGTCATATTAAAATTATTTCTTATGTAACTATGCTGTAAAAGAAGGTTCTGTATGTGTGAAACCCTTATCTGATTTAAGAGAGGGCCCGATAGCCCTAGTCAGAACAGGTTAACTAAATAAAGAAATAAAATAATTCACATGCTTCCACAAATTGAAACTAGTCTCTGAGCGTTTGGCAACTAAGTTTCTTCAGGCGAGAGTCATTCGCAGTTGTGAAATGTTGTTTCCGGTCGTTAACGCTTAGGTTATCGTGCCGTGATAGCGGACCACTTCGTTCCCGGAATTGGTTCGTATCGGCACGCAATGCCGAAAAGGCGAGGCAGTATCGTGCAGAGAGATGATTCATTTCGGTCACTTTATAGTTTTCAGTCCATTATACAGCAAGGGAATTTCCTAAGATTTTTGAAACCTTTAACCCACGCGTGGTCAGGTCCACGTAGGGTGGGAGGGATAAACCCATGTGAATCGCAACGCCCTGGGCACACGGACTTTAGTATACAGGCGCCGCGAGTCATTTCGAATCTGTGCAGGTGCAACACGCCCCTTTTGTAGAGACCATATTTCGCCTGTCCGTACTTGTTTTCTTCAGAATGGTAGAGCACAGAGCACGTGGTTTGTACTCTTGGATTCCCGGGTTGAGCTTCGACAAGCACCAGCCTTTGTAATATGTGTCGGTCAGTGTTTATCTGTTCAAATGTTCTGACCTATAACTTTGTTAAGGTGTTTTTTTTTTTTTTTTTTTTTGACCGTTTTGCGATTCTTATTGCCATCAGTTGGGCCTCGTGCCCAGCTTGGAAATTGTGAAACAAATGTACATGTTGAGAATGAGATTTCCACTCTGCAGCGGAGTGTGCGCTGATACGAAACTTCCTGGCAGATTAAAACTGTGTGCCGGACCGAGACTCGAACTCGGGACCTTTGCCTTTTGCGGGCAAGTCTCGGTCCGGCACACAGTTTTAATGTGCCACGAAGTTTCATATCAGCGCACACTCCGCTGCAGAGCGAAAATCTCATTCTGAAAACATTCCCCAGGCTGTGGCTAAGCCATGTCTCCGCAATATCCTTTCTTTCAAGGAGTGCTAGTTCTGCAGGTTCGCAGGAGAGCTTCTGTAAAGTTTGGAAGGTAGGAGGCGAGGTACTGGCAGAAGTAAAGCTGTGAGGACGGGGCGTGAGTCGTGCTTGGGAATCTCTGTTGGTAGAGCACTTGCCCGAGAAAAGCAAAGGTCCCGAGTTCGAGTCTCGGTCCGGCACACAGTTTTAATCTGCCAGGATGTTTCGTACATGTTGAGTATTTGTCATTACACATCTACGTCATATATTTGCAACGCCTTCAAATTAATCAGTGTGTACATAATCCTAAGCCGACGCATCTCGTCCACAGGCATTAAGAGAAGGTTAGATGAGACAAGAGCATCGTTAATGCCAGGGAGACACAGCGTTACGTCTAATGGCTGGATATAATTGCGAACATAAGTGTACTATTACTTTCGAACTTATACTCACTAGGGAATCTCCCCATGCCCCCCCCCCCTCCCCCATCCTTAGATTAGTGGTAAAATACCTCAGCAGTTAGCCCGTCAAAGACTGAACAAAGATCAAGCATGAAAACAGTCAGAAGTAGTACTGAACTGTGGAAAAAGAAGCAGAATGGAAGGTGAACGGTCCAAGCTCATTATATGCAACATCGAGCGAACTGCAAGAACAACGGCGTCTCGTGCTTCCGTCGTCACGGTGTTGGACTGCAAAGCGAAAGATCCGTGTTCAAATTTCCCTCGTGCACCTTTTTTTTTTCACGAAATTGTGAACTGTCTGTCGGCTCGCTGCCGTGTCTGTTCTCCTTCTGTAGTCTTAACAATTGTCGTACTACACACTGGTTATAGGATATGAGTCAGGCGGTAAGAATATATTACTGTCGCAAGAAAATGTGATGAATAGTGAGAAGAGGCGAGATGCCGCATAGACCTCTCGCAGAAATTAAAACAAAAAATAAACAGGTGTGAACTATATTACAACAGAGAGAATTCAAGAGTCTAAACTTCCAATATGAAACACAAGTTTCATACCACGTGGTAACTGTGCGGCTGGTCTCGGCGGAGGTTCGAGTCCTCCCTCGGGCATGGGTGTGTGTGTTTGTCCTTAGGATAATTTAGGCTAAGTAGTGTGTAAGCTTAGGGACTGATGATCTTAGCAGTTAAGTCCCATAAGATTTCACACACATTTGTACATTTTTGAACCATGTGGTAATTGTGTATAACAAATAGGAGTTACGAACGTTTGAGGGTCCCTTCCGTACACCTCGCTGTTGCAAACGAATACTACACGATGACACAGACACAAATCTGAAACAGCGAACAGACACGTCAATGGGCGGGCGGAGAGTTCGTAACTTTGTGGAAAAAAAAAGTGGAGCATGCGGAAGTTTTGAGCACGGACCTCTTCCTTCGCACGCCAACACCGTGACCAGACGTAATGACGATGCCGCCGTTATTACAATTTACTCAATGTTGCATATCTTGAGCTCATTACTACTCTCACTATATCATAACACTGTCATACTGATTACGATTACGTAAGATACAAATAATTACGTTTTTTCAGAAATTATCATTAACGCACGACACTCTGTTACAGCTCGTGAAACAAATGTATGAACAACACCTTCCTCACGTAGTCCACCCGCTGCGTGCATACTTTGTATCACGTAGCTATTACAGCAAAATAGAGATATACACAGTGTATGTGCTGAAGATCTCATGAAAATGACTTCTCCTAGTTGTTGGCAAGTTCTCACAGTGGACCAAAAATTGCTGCGTTTTTCACTTCGCAACAGGTACGAGCTAATTGACAGCACAACAGAACAGTAGCTGTACAATGGCTACTAGACTGCCGTAGGCCCTATACAGTGTTATTATTGTTCTTATGATTGTTGATAACATTATTATTTACTGGAAATTATGAGACACAATTGCGTTGGCAGTCAGAAGTCTTCTTACTTCTGAACTGGCAGAAATTGGGAATAGTGTGGTGCAGCGGAAATTAGCGGCAGTTGCACCAGGATCCTTACCGCCCCAGTGTGTGTAGGTGGGAAGGTAATATAATGGTTTGACACCTATTAAGTTATTAGATTCCAAATTTGTTTTCTTATTTAAATATGTTTTAACTTTTGTACATAAATGTTTATTTCTGTTTATTTCATGTCTTGAGGAAGAGTGTCTCAGTGCGCTGACACAGCATTTTCGTCGCTGCCGGAAAATACGAGGGTTGGAACTGAAATAGTGGCAACTATTTATTCACAACCGATACAAAAGAGTTACATGTTTGCGCCTGTTGCTGTCCTTCAAAGTAGTCACCAGCGTTGTGTAGAACCCGTTGCCAGCGATATATGGAAGGCGTAGTATACCGTTAGCAGAGCCTGTTCTGTTGATGGTGCGAATGGAGCGGTCTACTGCCTGTCGAATCTCTGGAACAGTTCTGAATCGAATGCCACAAAGTGGTTCCTTCATCTTCGGAATCAAATCAAAGTCACATGGACTTAACTCGGGGGAGCATGATGGACGGTACAGTACTTCCCAGTCCCACCGACCGCCTACAGCAGCCACAGCTTGCGCTGTATGCGCCCGCGCATTGTCGTGCAAAATGATGGATGGGTTGCGCAGAAAGTGTCGCCGCTTCTTTCGCAAAGCTGGTCGCAGGTGATGCTCCAGAAACGAACAGTAATACTGCGCATTGACGGTCTGCCGTGGAGGAACGTAATGCGTTAGTATAACACCATCACAGTCGTACACGAGAATCACCATAACTTTAGATCGCTCCATTCGCACGATCGACAGAACGGGCTCTGCTAACGGTATACTACGCCGTCCACATCGCTGGCAACGGGTTCTACTCAATGCTGGCGACTACTCTGAAGGACAGTAACAGGGGCAACATGTTACTCTTTTGTATCGGTTGTGAATAAATAGTCGACACTATTTAAGTTCCAACCCTCGTATAAACTGACGACTGCCGCACACTGACCGACTACCAGCGCTGAGCAGAAGATCCGGCCGCGGCTGTTGCCGATCTCTGCCCTCAACTTAATTACTTACGAAAAACACTGTATTTGAAAAGAAAGTGAATATCGTTGTTTTAATTGACTGTAGTTGGAGTCACAAACGATGGCGCTTGATTTTGGGCTTGTTCTGCGCAACTGCTTCACGCATTCTCCGACAGCGAATGAGAGTTTAGTAGTGATCTGAGCGCTCTGTTATGAACGTTGTAGCCAATAAAAGCATTATACACGATCGTAGCGAGTTACTTAGTGAATTTTTATTCCATTTGCTGCAAGTGTATCGCAACCGTCGCTTGAAACCGGCCACAATGCAATGCCCGTCCTTCTCTCGACCTGTGCCAGCCGCCATTGTTCGTGGATTGGATTATAACATGTAACGAGATTATGATCAGTACACTGTCTGACGTCTTACTGCTGAGAACTGTTACTCATTTGGCGATTACTTACAATATCAAACAGAAGGTTTTTCAATTTGTGTTGATTGAAAATTACTGCGGGTAATAGAAAATAGTTTGAGATTGATAATTGACGCATATCTGACAATTCATCCATAGATTATTTACGGCGCTGCCCATTCCTCACATAGGCTTTAACATTAACAATTGTCGGTGAAGCTACCCATAGACCATATATAACACAGACGCTATCTCTGCCGTGTTAAGGCTTGAAACCAACATCCAAATCACGTAACTCGGGTCCGAAAGCCGAGTTCCTGTCATTAGGCGCTGTGTGAAGTGGAACTGACAGAGTTTTTCTCATTTATAACTGAAATCAAGCATTGATTTTGACAGGTAAACGAACTGTAGTACTACTGTTACACATGTAGTAGTGCATTTAAGCTAGTTTCTCCGAAGTTCCTGATAACAAAGCAATGGTTATCGTTTCTACATGTGGTCAAGTTGAAACGTATTTTTAACGGGCTACTGAATCACTGTTCTTTAGTGATTTTTTTTGTTTTACTGAGAATTCTTGTAGCTCATCGCTACCACAGGAGTGGAAGACAAAATAACAATTTCGCTTGAAGCATTAGTTTCCTAACGAATCCACAAGAATGTGTGAAATATTTTAGTATGTTTTTGTAAGAAAGGAAATTCGTTCATGTGCTTAATGTCAGGTATTTAAACACGATAAGCGCATATATTTTTCGACTTTTGCTTAACCCTGCTGTTCTGTTCACTTTTACTTGACATATATACTGTTCGGGTCAATATGACCCGACATATCAAAATGCTTTAGAAACATAAATTTTGGTACAGTTTTAGCTATCGACATTGTTGTTCTATTCCAGTACCTTGTTAGTAATAATAATAATAATAATAATAATAATAATAATGGTAATAATAATAATAATAACAATGCATACAACTTTATTGAGGGATATTTTTCATTTAAATATGCACATAAATTTGAAACAACAGACAGTTTCCATTACAGGCATTCAACTTAGAAAGCACTACAGTTTTTCCATACTTCTATTCTTATTGTTGACAGTTTAGACGTAAGTATTGACATTTTCTAACAACAGACAGTTGTCATTACAGATATTCATCTTAGAGCACACTACAGTACAGAACACACTACAGTTTTTTTATTACATTCCAACATAGAAAGCACTACAACTTTAGAATCCTCTCTTCTTACTGATTGTAGTTTAGGCACAAGTATTCACATAAATTTGAAACAACAGAATTTTCAATACAATCATCTTATAAAATACTACAGTTCTTTTCTTACTGCTTGCACTGTGGACACAAGTAGGTTACATGTTTCTTGCAAATATGTTTACTACATTTTCCACACACCATGTTTGTTTTATTGTCATTACTTGATGGACAGAACTTACAGCGTGCACGTTTTGTAGATTTTCTTGTTGTTACCGATTCTGACACACCACCCACATCATTCGGGTTTTGGATGCTTGTGACCATTCTCAAAGAATCTTCTGTTCTTGGGAAATGCGTTCTTGATGCAATATGTTCTTTTATCAGTGACTTTCCAAGTTCCTCCAAGAATATTCTCCTTCTAGTCAATTTGCTTGCATTCCAATTAGGGTCAACCGAAATCCACAAAACGTATGCATTATAAGCAGAAACATCAAGAATATTGTAGAAAACTATCATTGGCCACCTATTACTTTTTCGTTTGCATGTATATGTACCTAATAACTGATCAAGCGTGTCTACAGCACCTTTGGTTGAATTATAGTCCAAAATCATTTTTGGCTTCTTATCAGCCCTGTCACTGATTTCCGCATCATGGTGGAGAGTGCTCATAAGTACAACATTCTTGTGTCTCTTAGGAATATAATTAACCACAGTAGTGTCATTTGTGAAGTAAAATGAAGAGCTGTGTACCTCCTTGTTGGTCATTTTGTGTGGAAGCTCCGGCTTATTTTTCCGTATAGTTCCCAACATAGTCAATTTCCTTTTCAGAAGCAGCTGCCCCAAATTGTACGACGTAAAAAAGTTGTCACACGTGATATTCTGACCACGTAACTCAGAAGTGAGATCAGATACCACCCTCATTCCCTGATTTCTTTCTGGTGCCGCTCCACTCACCTTTCCTGTATAAATTTGGGCTTTCAGTACGTATGAAGTTTTGCTGTCACACATGGTCCATATTTTGATCCCATATTTTGCCGGTTTACTTGGGATATACTGCTTGAATGGACAGCGACCTCTAAATGCTACTAACTGCTCGTCAACAGTAACATTTTCTCCTGGATTATACAGTTTAGGAAGGACCTCTACCCACTTCTCCCAAATACTACGAATTGCGGCAAGTTTGTCAGTACGTCGTCTTTCCTCTCTAGTAGATTTCTTGTCAAATCGCAGGACACGTGATATCTTACAGAATGTTTCATGAGACATGGTTGCTCGAAATATGTTTCGCCCAGTATCTTTATCCCACAAACTTTTTGTAGACTCCCCATGAGATCGATATACACCCGCTAGGAGTAAGAGTCCTAAGTATGCATGGAAAACAGAACCATCAATATCTGTCCACTGTTCACCATAAACTCGCTGCCCTTCAATATTTGTCATCTCTATTATTTCATTTTGAAGCGCTGTGTGAAATACTGCTTCAAATGAACATTTTACATCAGATATTCTGCTGACTGCATACCTGGTAACTCCTGGGGTACTCTTGATGATGTTCGAAGCTGGTAGGCGACCATGTTGTGCTGGTGGATGCAACTGCCATTCTATATTCCCATTTTTAGAAAGAAAAGTCTCTACACTATTTTGTATGGGCTGTGGACTGTCGTAACTGTCATCGGAACACTCGCTTTCAGATGCATTGCTGATGTGATCTTCAAACTCAGAAAGTGATCCTTCATCTGGTGAGGCATTTACTATTTCTTCCAACTCACGATCATTCAATGGTCTCATCGCCATGGTGTCACAAGTCAAACTGGGCAGAAACAAAGCATTCCAATTATTGAGAACTGCCAATTATTATTTCCTGGGGAAAGCAACAAACAAGCCCATTGTTGTGAACGCATGGAGCTTTAGGTGATTGTTGAGAGTAAGTTGGAATGATGCAGTCACTATTCCCACACAACACAACAAAAATAATTTTCGCCATTTCCAGATTTTAGAAATAAATACGAGTTACACTAAACATATTTGTGTCGGGTCATTATGACCCGAACATTACATATGCAACTATTACAGTTGAAGCCCAAACTTCTTAAACTTTTTTAAAACCTTTTAAAACACATGCTGCTCATCCATTTTCAGACAAAGTCACAAAGTTTCATAAATATATATTGGTATTTACATAATGTAAAATAACGTTCATATTCGTTTCGGGTCATATAGACCCGAACAGAACAGCAGGGTTAATCCAGCACAGATACCGAAACTATATTAAAATAGGAAGCGTAATATGCTGATTATACTAAAGTAGTGAGCTAGATATTAACAATATGTCAGATCAAAATCTTAGTCATTTATCACGTTTTGCATCCAAGGGCAAATATCAATCCTAACTTTTAATTCATGGAAATACCTCTGCAAGGATTTTGAAACAGTTTCCATTCACAGTTGAGATTTTCATGCGTTTGTGAAATGTGTAGGGTCAAAAGAAGATTTCTCTGGGCATATGAAGGTCTTTAATTATACTTCTAATACAAAGCACAAAATCTAATCTGTAACAAAATTACGCTGTAGATGGAGAACCCTCAGGGGTATGTAATGAGTCAAGATCTACAGTAAAAAGCAAACTGTAGATAGTCTGCATTAACATTAATGCTCCTATCTCTATCCTGCATAGTTATATTCATACCTACAGCAGCTAGTTAATTAAAGTAAGAAAGAAAGTTACTACTTCAAAAAAAGCTGTTCCATCCACAGATACACTACATACTTGCTGTTTCCCTCCACTGGTAGTCTAACACAAACTTTATTACACTCGAATTTTCAAACAAAACAGTTATTTTTAACTGCAAATGCTGGGTCTTGCTTGTAGTGCATTATTATTTAACATATAGCTTTACAACACACATTCGTACCTACCAAGTAACCAACAAAACCTCAATTATTGACTCTAGATCTTCAAGTAATAAAAAGAGTGGCAAAGTTAAGTATAGTTTTCTTTTGAATCAGTAGAAATTCCCAATTTCTTGCTTTATGTTAGATGGGAGTTTGCTGAATACGATACCTTTGCAGCAGAATCCATTACTCCTTCCAGAGCACTGGGTAAGAATGCAAAGTGGACATGGAAATGATTTTGATTGCCCTGTATTAAGTACATCACAGTTCAGCTGAAACTTGTTTTTCTTTTTGTCAGTAGGTGAAACCGTTAAAAACTACAGGTACCGGGAAGAAAGAATTCCAAGAGCCTTAAAAAGCATTCTGTACAGTGTGTGGGTATCTGCTTTACACAATAATCTTGCTACTCACTTCTGGTGAATAGACACTATTTACTACACATGCCAAAACACCGGATTTACTTAAAGTGTCCCGCCCCAGATGATTCATTTACAGCTGAGTAAAAACATGCCAGCACTAATGCCCAACCCCCCTCCCCCCCTTCAAAAAGAACATCACTTACATGGACAGCAACATATATCCAAACACTTTATACAGACATTAACCAAGGTTGATACCATTGTGTTCATCTTCATATTATTGTATATTTCTTGTGGATGAAGTGCTCTCTCAGAAGAATAAGGTAAACAGCTTTTTTTCAACAAGATCATCATCAATTTCATAACTTCTTTAGGATCTGTAACTGGCTATACCATGCGTGTTAAGGTTGCAGCTTTTTCTGATGAAGTGACAGGGGGGAGTACATTTTTCATCAGAAATTTTCGCTTCCTGACCTGGTATCGAAAAGTTGAACAGAATTCTAAAAGCAGCAGTTAACACTAAAGAAAAACTTGACAAAAAAAGACTTCGGTAGTCTCCTCTCATATTTGACCACAGGGCTTTGAAACGAGTGTGGTCCCTTTGGTGTGTCCGTGGCGAAACTGGGTTTGGTTGTCTTCGGTCGAGGAATATGGACTGTGAAATGGAATCAAAAACAAGTTTTCTGGGAGTGTCCGGTCTGTCGCTGCAGTGGAGGAAAAACGCTCGCAATATCGCGGCCTGAAGGAAACTGGTATTCATCGCTCAGCATCTTCGAGGAGCGTGAAGTTGGTTACGAGGGAGGTACCTGGCTGTCAGCGGCTTGTTTTTCTGATGTGTTCGATTCGTGGCTTTTCTCGTCTCCATGCTGATAGATTCCAGTGGCTTTCCTGCAGTTAAGAGAGCGAGTTGATATTAAGGTCCGTTGAATTTTGCTTCTGTGAGACTTTCAAATTGTATACCGGAGGTATTGCCCTGATAAGTCATGTGTATGAATTTATATTATTTTATTGGATTATTTTACTGGCATGTAATTGATGTCAAATTATCTTGAAAGAAGGAGGTCCCTAACCTAAGCAGCTGTGCCTCTTATTTCATTCTTAAACGTGCCATCTTTTTCCCCTCAGACCATTTTGGTAACGCAGCTTGGTGTTTAAAGGAACTTCAAATTGCAATTCTCGTGCCTGTCTGAGCCACGTTTCTCGAATTAATACATACATTCTGGCCTGTGCCCAACTATTTTAGTAGGATGAATTTTCATATTTGGGTTGGCTTTGGTTTTCCATGTCACCACTAAATTATGTAACCCGACTAACGTAGTCTTATTCATGTATGTTCAGTGGGTGATTAATTACGATATACTATTTCTCTTAAATTTCAGCCTTAAAATTAAAACTATTCTAGGTAGTGTTTTTGCTGCAGTGGCTGAATGATATGTGGTTCACGTAGTAACCAGTCTGTATCAGTATATACTGTAGACCTGTGTCTCAAGGTTTCTCCACACAGTTGACTTAATTATGAGGTGCTGAGCCGATTGTAGAGGCGTTTATACGCCTCCACCAAACACATTGAGAGAAAAAAACTCATTGTTTTAGTTGTAATTTTATTTTAAGTCTCCAAGGCCATTAGATTGTTACTTTGTATTTAAAGGAAACCAATCTCGATCTCTTGGAGTGCCTGACGTTAGAATATATATTTGGGAGGGGGTCACTTGGTAGTGTCCTTATAGTGGACCATACATAAAGGTAACTATGCTGTACTGCAGGAAGGTGTCATTGAGATTTCTCTAAGGGGATCATCTGTGACGGGGTTAGTTTGGAAGAGGCCCATTCAACCTGGGACTGTTGGCAAAGCTGGTCCCGCTAGCGTGCTGCCTTGGTGTACAAAGCACGGCAGCGGCGTCTGCTCTCTCGCCGCCACACGTTCGTGGCATTGCACGTTGGCGGAGGCAGTGCGCCAGCCACTATTCCAATCGCCCATAAACGGTGTTTCAGAAAGGACTTTACAACTTTAAAAATTGATATAAATTTATTGAAATAAGATATAGAACTGGGTTTCGTGTTATTTTGTAGGGAAACGCATCAAGGTTTTTTTTTTTTTTTTTTTTTTTTACCTTAATCTAAAGACATTGTACATTGTATGTGGCTTGCGTTGGTTATCCTGCACACATCGCATCGGAAGTCAGTTTCTTCCCAAACTCGCTGTAGCACTGCGGGTGTAACTTGCTCAGTGGCGGTGAAAATTCTTGCTCTAAGTTCAGCCGGCCGCTGTGACTGAGCGGTTCTAGGTGCTTCAGTTTGGAACTGCGCTGCTGCTACGGTCGCAGGTTCGAATCCTGCCTCGAGCATGGCTGTGTGTGATGTCCTTAGGTTAGGTTTAAGTACTTCTAAGTCTAGGGGACTGATGACCTCTGAAGTCCCATAGTGCTTAGAACCATTTGAACCATTTTAACTCTAAGTTCAGGTAGAGAAGTCGGAACAAGAGGCACAAACACGATATCCTTGATGAATCCCCGTTTAAAAAAAACGAGTGGTGTCAGGTCTGGGGAAAGTGGAGGCCATCCAATTGGCGCATCACGGCCAATCAATTGACCTGGATAGCGGTCACGGAGAAAATGCCGGACGTCATCCAGGTAGTGGGGGTGATGTACCATCTTGAATGAAGTAAAAATTTCGTTCTTGGTCATCCTCATCGATCTGTGGTATCAGAAACTGTTGTAACATATCCAGATACACTATCCCATTGATGGTTCTCTCACGGAAAACAAGGGGTCATACACTTTGTTCTTGCTCCATGCACAAAAAGTTCAGTTTAAGGCTATCACGAAAATTTTGCATTGTTTGATGTGGATTTTCACTGCCCCAAATCCTACAGTTATGAGCATTAACCTTGCCACTTAAGCGAAAAGTCGACTCGTCAGAAAAGATGATTTCGTCCAAGAAGTGTTCGTCCTTATGAAATCGATTTAAAATATCTGGACAGAAGTTTCTGCGAGCAATTTTATCAGTGTCTCTTATTGCTTGTAAGATCGTCGATCTGTACGGTTTCAAATGCAAGCGGTTTCTCAACAGACGGCAAACAGTCGAATGTGGGATTTGCAGTCCATGAGATGCACGCCGGGCCGATTTCGTCGGGCTGTTGACAAAACGTTGTCTCACTCGCTCAACGACGTCGTCAGATGTGCTCGGACGACCTAATGATTTCCCCTTGCCTTACCGAGCGCCCTGTTTTTACAAAACATTTATGCCACTCGTAAACTGTAGGCCTACTAGGATCTTTAGCGTACTTAGTACGGAAATTACGCTGAACTGTTGTCGCAGACTTCGATTCTGCAAACCAAAACACACAGCTAGCACGCTCGGGTCCAGCAACTGCTGCTAGCGCTCCTACGATGCGATTCGGCACTAGCGAATTATGCGAGACAAAATTTGATGTATTTCTCTACAAATTGACACTACAGTCACCTCTGTAGGTACTACGAATTAATTTATATGAATTTTCGAAGTTTGAAACTCATTTTTGAAACTCTTGTATTGTGGACAATTATCGAGTTTTGGACACACCGGTTTTCTAGGCACTCCACGAGTGTCAGCTTTCAGGGCTTCCTGAGGTCTCTGACGATTAACCTGTTTAACTGTATCCTTAGCCGTTCTATCACGTCCAAGTTCATTTCTAGTAAATTATTTATTTGAAGGTATATCTGAGTATTTTCTCTAAGATAGGGGAACTTAACTTAATTCATTGTTGATTTAAAACTACAGTGTAAGTTATTATTTATTTAAATCAAGCCGAACGTTTCTATTTTAAAGTGTTTATTAAAGGATGGCTCACATCTGTTGTTATTTGAAGGTAATTTTTGAAAGTTGTACTGTGCATTATTTAGTACTGTGTATTCACGTTCTGCAGAGGCAATCCATCAGTGGTAAATCTATCTCCGTAGTACGGGTGTCCGGAGATATGCGGACATCGGAGATTTGCGGGCAAAACCAGCTGACGGATGGATTTAGGTGGTCCGTCTCCCCGCACGCGTCTCTAGGTCGGTCTTCACCCCCCTCCCAGCCCCTCAAGAGCTGAGAGAACGTCGAACTGTTGGAAACACAAAATAATCTCTGTGCTTGTTTTACATCTGCAGCAAGACAAGCATATCGTGGTGTTGAACATGAAAAAGACAAATTGTTAAAATATTAGCCCACGTTTTTTAGTCTATAAAACAGGCAGGAAGCGTTCGTTTCCCTCAGATTATGCCTAAAATAGCAGTATATGCGTACATTCATGTTTTCGTGCTACGGATTTCAAACAAAACAAAAATCTTGTTCCTCAGATAGAATTTTTTGAGCAGAGCTTTAGTACAAAATTCTTAGGTAGTATTATAATTTTACTTAACACTCCGAAATGAGGCTTATAAGTTATTTGCTATGACATTGTTTTATTTAAAATATTAAGATTTAGATTATCGAAATAAATTAGATTTAAATTTACATTGTCGAATTAAATAGCAGTAGTATTTCATATTGGAGATTCAGAAAATTGTTCCACTTCGAAGAATTATACACACTACTAGCCATTAAAATAGCTACACCATGAAGGTGACGTGCTACAGACGCGAAATTTAACCGACAGGAAGAAGATGCTGCGATATGCAAATGATTAGCTTTTCAGAGAATTCACACAAGGTAGGTGCCGATGGCGACACCTACAACGTGCTGACATGAGGAAAGTTTCCAACCGATTACTTATACACAAACAGCAGTTGACCGGCGTTGCCTGGTGAAACGTTGTTGTGATTCCTCGTGTAAGAAGGAGAAACGCGTACCATCATGTTTCCGACTTTAGTAAACGTCGGATTGTAGCTTATCGCGATTGCGGTTTATCGTATCGCGACATTGCTGCTCGCGTTGGTCGAGATCCAATGGTTGTTAGCAGAATATGGAATCGGTGGGTTCAGGAGGGTGATACGGAACGCCGTGCTGGATTCCAACGGCCTCGTATCACTAGCAGTCGATATAACAGGCATCCGCATGGCTGTAACGGATCGTGCAGCCACGTCTCGATCCCTGAGTCAACAGATGGGGACGTTTGCAAGACAACAACCATCTGCACGAACAGTTCGACGACGTTTGCAGCAGCATGGACTATCAGCTCGGAGACCATGGCTGCAGTTACCCATGACGCTGCATCACAGACAGGAGCGCCTGAGATTTTGTACTCAACGACGAACCTGCGTTCACGAATGGCAAAACGTTATTTTTTTGGATGAATCCAGGTTCTGTTTACAGCATCTTGATGGTCGCATCCGTGTTTGGCGACATCGCAGTGAACGCACATTGGAAGCGTGTATTCGCCATCGCCATACTGGCGTATCACCCGGCGTGATGGTATAGGGTGCCATTGCTTACACGTCTCGGTCACCTCTTGTTCGTATTGACAGCACTTCGAACAGTGGATGTTACATTTCAGATGTGTTACGACCCGTGGCTCTACCCTTCATTCGATCCCTGCAAAACCCTACATTTCAGCAGGATAATGTACGACCGTATGTTGCAGGTCCTGTACGGGCCATTCTGGATACAGAAAATGTTCGACTGCTGCCCTGGTCACCACATTCTCCAGATCTCTCACCAACTGAAAACGCCTGGTCAATGGTGACCGAGCAACTGGCTCGTCACAATATGCCAGTCACTACTCTTGATGAACTATGGTATCGTGTTGTAGCTGCATGGCCAGCTGTACCTGTACACACCATCGAAGCTCTGTTTTACTCAACGCCCAGGCGTATCCAGGCCGTTATTATCGCCAGAGGTGGTTGTTCTGGGTATTGATTTCTCAGGATCTATGCACCCAAATTGCGTGAAAATGTAATCACATGTCAGTTCTAGTATAATATATTTGTCCAATGAATACCCGGTTATCATCTGCATTTCTTCTTGGTGTACCATTTTTAATGGCTAGTGGTGTAAAAACCTGTACTCTGGAAACTGCACGTTAGTCTCAAGAAATTATCACAAATGATTAAAGATTCTAACCTCCAGTTGTAGTAATACTGTATCCACTCCAAGAACCTCAACATATGAACCGTGAAACCAGGCCCTACTATACGGAAAAAGTCTTCACTCTCAACCTGCTTAGGTTGACCACAGCCGTTTGCAGCTCTTTGCCGGTCGGTGTGGTCGTGCGGTTCTAGGCACTTTAGTCTGGAACCGCGCAGGTTCGAATCCTGCCTCGGGCATGGATGTGTGTGATGTCCTTAAGTTAGTTAGGTTAAAGTAGTTCTAAGTTCTAGGGGACTGATGACCACAGATGTTAAGTCCCATAGTGCTCAGAGCCATTTGAACCATTTGCAGTTCTTTGTTAGAGGTTGATTCGTGATCTTCATTAGCTCAGGTCTGGCGGATATTTACATGTCCTTGTGCATGCTTACTGTTGTTAGAAACAGCCATGAACATCACAACTCAGGTTACTGCTCTTTCGCGTTCACTGTAATGCAGCCGCGATTATTTCGGTCGTGAATTCATAGAAATGCGGGTGTAATGAAGGTAGCCATGCCTTAGTAATGGCACTTTGTCCTGCCCTGCCTGGTCTTCATTCTATTCAGTTCAAGCTCTACATCTACGTAAATACTCCGCAAGCCAATGTACGGAGTATGGTGGAATGTACCACGTACCAATAATGGTCATTTCCTTTCCTGTTCCACTTCCAAACAGAGCGAAGCAAAAACGTCTACCTAGAAGACTGCACACGTGCCGTAACTTCTCGCATCTCATCTTCGTGGTCCTTATGCGAAACGTACGTTGGCGGATGTAGTTCTACAATCGGCCTCAAAGGCCGGTTCTACAAATTTCCGCAATAGTGCCTTGCGAATAGAGTGTCGTCTTTACTCCAGGAACTCCCAGTTGAGCCCACGAAGCATCACCGTAGTACTAACGTGCTGATCGAACTTACCTCTAATAAATTTCTGAATAGCTTAATAGTCTTTCTTTAATCCGACCTCGTTGGTATCCCAAACACTCGAACAGTACTCAAGAATGGTTCGAATTAGTGTTCTACAAGCCGTGTCTTATACCAATGAGCTACACTTTCCCAAAATTCTCGCAATAAAACAAAGTCGAGTGTTCGTCTTCCCTACTACCAACTTCTCGTGCTCATATCGGTTTGCAACGTTACGCCCAGACATTAACTCGATGTGACAGTGTCAATCTGCACCGCACTAATGCTCTATTCGGACGTAACAGGATTGTTTTTCCTATACATCGGCAGTTTGATACATTTCGAGCAAGCAGCCATTCATCACACCATTTGCAAATTCTGCCCAAGTCCTCTTGTGCATTCCTACAGTCACTCAACGACGGCCGCGCTGCATTAGCCGAGCGGTCTCAGGCGCTGCAGTCATGCTCTGTGCGGCTGGTCCCGGCGGAGGTTCGAGTCCTCCCTCGGGCATGGGTGTGTGTGTGTGTGTGTTTGTCCTTAGGATAATTTAGGTTAAGTAGTGTGTAAGCTTAGGGACTGATGACCTTAGCAGTTAAGTCCCATAAGATTTCACACACATTTGAACATTTTTCTCACTCAACGACGACTCCTTCCCGAACATCGTACCGTCATCAGCACACAGCCGTCAATTGCTGCTCACCCTACTTGTCAAATTATTTATATGTACAGAGAATAAAAGCAGTCTTATGAGATTTCCCTGGAAGACTCCTAACGGTACCATTATCTCTGATGACAAAAAACTTGGAGCCACTCACATATCTGGGAACCGAAACTGAATACTCGGACCTTCGTTAACAGTCTGCAGTAGGGCACCGTGTCAATCGCTTTCTCGCGGCTGTTCATGGCTTTTCAGTCTAGGATGATCAAATGTGGGTGAATAAGTCGTAACTAACTTGTAACAGGCTGCTTCACATTTCCATGTATTTTTCTGCAAGACTATAGGCAAGTTTTGTGAGCTCTGTCTGATTTCAGGTCTGTTGAATTCCCCAGTTGCCTATAAGAACCATTTGTTTTTGGCAGTCATAAACCCCTGGTATGCAATATGGGTTGAGAGGGCAGTAAATTAGCGGGTGCAGCTAAATGCACATGTTAATTGGGAATCAGTAGTCAGACAGTCTGTCGTGAATTCTGCAATCAGTACAGGACGTTCTTTTATTAGAACACAGCAGCATCTACAAGCCCTATGAGCCGTGCTGCGGCTCGCGTTGGTTCTGTTTGTAGGTTTCCGCCCTCTCTTGCAGGCCAGACAGTACAGTTTAGTTGGCATGGTTGTGGTTGTTCGTCTTCTTCTCGCGTTGACTGGCGACACTCCGTTTCGCAAGCGTTGCCTGTCCGCTAGTGACAGCAGCGGCAGTTATCGATATGTAGTAACTGTTGCCCTATCTTTGGGGCGACGTCGTTGCTTTTCCGGGTCGTGTGAGTGGGCCAGTTAAGTTGGAGACTCAGGAGGAGGCAGGTTCGCGCAGTGCCAGAACACGACGAGACTGCTGGCGGCGGACATGGACTGCCGGATGGAAGGGCTGTGGTCACCAGTGTGCACGACCTCGTCATAAACCGAATCCAGCAAGCTTTAAGATGAGTGCATTTCAATCCAAGTAGAGAAACCTCGACCACTGTGATATCTCGCGATTCTCCCGTGACTTGGGTTCGTGTTGCTGCTCGTAGTGTCGCCGAGACGAAGAGCAGCGAGTGGAGTGCTTGGGCAGGTGGATCTAGTTAGCTTTCCTCGACTTCTTATTACTATTTACTGCGTACAACTTGTTACAATTTGTTAAGTTCAACGAGCGGTAATTTTTCTTGCCTGGTGGCAGCTAACGCCCCAGTTACCTGCCCTGGGGGTTAGTGTATGTAGCGGCAGTGTACGTTTCCTCGCCTTGCCGCTGCTGTCCGGTAAGGCGTGTAGTTTCGACAGCCTTCTTGATTGTAGGCCGTTTGTGATTCTTCTACTCTGGTGGTAGTGATTCCTTTCTCGTTCAGGGCGCTTTAAGCACAGTATTCTGGGAACGTAGCGCAGACCGCCGTTTCCGGCTTTGGCGTATTGTTCCATCGTTGCATTTGGTTTATCGGACGTCAGGTAGCTTCAGCAAAATTATCATTAGTCATTCGTTAGACTGCCACTAGTCTGAGTTACCATCTTGTGAAGTGAATGCCATTCTTGGCTGCCCATCTCATCGCTCGCGAAAGTGTTTGCTGCCAGGCCTTCTCAGAGGTCGATTCCTGGAGCACCGTCTGTGGCCCCTTGGTTCTTGTGAGACATGTGTGTTCTAAAAGTAGGTTTGATGGCCAGTAGTTCAGTGTAACGCTCTTCCTCTTCACGCCTTCTGCGGGTATAATCTGTCTCAGTACCCCTTAAGGAACTTATGTACTGGCCCTTGTGTTTTATTATTGTATTATTTATTAGAATACCTTGTAATGCCTAAATTAAACTTATATATATATATATATATATATATATATATATATAGTTCTGGTCGCCTTCAGGAATAAATCTAGCAGTGTACTGTTCAATAGATGTTAAGGGTTGTGTTACAAACTTTACCATCATCTTATTTCAGCTGTTTTGTAATCAGTTGTTTGTTTTTAATTAACTTTTGCTATTATATTTGCTGTTTTACAGCAGGTTTCTAAATTTTTTATATTATTGCCGTTCCTAGCGTGTAAGGCCTTCAGCCGTAATTGTGGTCATTTGCCTTAAAATTCTAATTTTCTATTTGTATCTACGCAATAAGCCTTTAAAACCTTATTTACTGCCGTTCCTGGGGTCTGATGCCTTCTGCTGTGTTTGTGGTGACTTGCCTTTAATATTTCAATGCCTGTAATTCGTAAGTTTTAAATAATTCTTAATTTATTGCCATTCCTGGCTTGTAAGGCCTTCTGCCCGGATCACAGAGGCTTGCTTTTAAAACATTATCTGCTGTACCTGTATTTAATGGTGATTTCTTAAATTGTAACTCACTGAAAAAGCTATTATTTACACAGATGTTTATTCCTTCACTAATAACGTGTGGCATTTTCGTTTATTGTTGAGTCTGGAATTACTGGTTTAAAATAAATTGTGTGCAACTGTAAAAGGAAACCAATAGTAACTGATTACGGCCCCGTCCACAATCGTAGCGCAATCTTGCCTTCCCTTGACTACCAGGTTTCACTCTAGTTTACATGAGATTATAATTGTTGCTTCTTTTGCGATACGACCTTGCTTCATTAGCGCAAGGGGCTACATTGCGAAACTGATGTATGTTTCACAATCCAAGTATCTTCTCTAACCATCTTTATTCCCTGTGCTAAAGATCAAGTGATCAATCAAAAATGTTTTGTTTGGGGGTGTTGCTGCAGCGTTTATGCAACGTAGTGCGACTCCGACGCGGGTATGCAAGCACCGACATGTAGTTAATGGATTAGTGTGGCATTCATGACTTTCGACGTTTGTGCGGTAAATGCGGAATCGTGAACTATGACGACATTATCACTAAATGCGTCAAAACAGGACCAACCTGCTGTTATTCTTTTCTTGGCCGCCGAAGGACAAACAGTGGTAGACATTCATTGGAGAATAAGGAATGTGTATGGGCAGCATATCTGTGAAAACCACCGTTGTGGAATGGTGCGCCAAGTTCCATGCTTGTCGCAACCAGACACAAGACGCCAGTGGATCTGGGAGGCCAGCAGAAGTTACACCAGTTACAGTGGGGGACACTCGAGCCCCCGCTTCGGTTGCTTAAAAAAGACCTTGAAGGATCGACATTTCCTGTCAGACGAGGATGTGCAGTAGACAACTATGGACTTCTTCATGCAGCAGGAGACTGTGTTTTACCAAAGGGCTGTCTTCAGCATTGTGCGTCTATGGGTGCTTGCCTCAATGCTCATGGCGATTTTGCCTGATTGGCATATCAAAGCCTGTGCGTGACCATCGAACGGAAACTATCTATCGCTTGAGCCTTGTCCCCGCAGTTACGCAGGGTCAGCCATCGTTAAACGTATTTGACATGTTAATGTTATAAGGGGTGGCCCCAATTGTCTGCGTCGAGTGTAATCCATGGAATAGTGCGAATGTGTTCAGATGTCTGCGAGTCCTGTAACTGAGGCGGTGCACGGGGACCAGAACGGTATTCACCTAGCAGGATGTGGAAAACCGCCTAAAAATCACATCCAGGCTTGCCGGCACATCGGCCCTCGTTGTTAATCCGCTGGGCGGATTCGATCTGGGGCTGGCGCGCCTATCCGAGTCCAGGAAGCAGCACGTTAGCGCTCTTGGCTACCCTGGTGGGTACCTCCGAAGAGAAACATCCCCTTATAATTATCACCTGGAAGAAACCAAGCTGCGACCATGAAACTTGATAATGATGTTAAGTCCTTGGCCACAGATTCATCTTTAGTACGATGTGTTTTTCCGAATGACGGATTGCTTGGCGGCGACCTTGGTTGTAGAAGTCTGCGTTTTGGTTGTTCAGGAAACAATCCAGCTCGAAAACCACCTGTTCGTTATTCTTGAAATGCGTACACTCACTGATGATGAGAAATGTGATAACCCAAAGAAGCAGCATGTATGACAATGTCCTTGCGGAATGTGCTGAGCCATTGTCGTAGAGCAGAAACATTACTTTGATTGGCTTCTCGCGAAACTTCGTATTGACAACCTTCCTCAAACTCTTGAAGCGGTTTTGTTAGTACATCCCTCTAACTGTTTGCTTACTAAGATTGTAATCTGTTGACACCACACCACGGCAGTTAAAAAAAAAATAACCATTAGGTTTCCCGATGATAGATCGTAGGCCGCCATTTCGGCGGTGCTGAATCCACAGTTTCCGCTACTTGTTCGTTCATTCTATTTGGAGCCATGGTGATACATCTAGTTCTCGTTCATTGTCATTAGCAGTGAAATATGTCATCCGGGTTGGCCCGACACGACTGCCTCAGTTCGCCGAACTCTTTCAGTGGGTTTGAGCGGTCACGGAAGTTAGCGCAAAGCGACGTTCGTCATATTCAGAATGTCGTGCGAGATTTTGGAAACTGATCCATCATAATTTCGCTTTCTCCAATTTCGCTTCCGTTCTAATACACCTATCTACGAGCAGCAGGGCCTGTTCTTCTCATGCAATTCCTTGTCTTCACAGAAATATAGTCTGCTGCTTCATTTCTGGTCATTCAGACCTATTTGATCATAGTACAGGCGGCTGCGTCATCTATGGTCGCGCACTGCTGCTGAACACTTAACGCAGACTCAGCATGAATTGTTGCAGCATTGTTCCTCTTCAGACGAAGAAAGCGGATTACTCTACGGCACTCCACTTTATTAATGAGATGCAGTATTGTGCTTTTGCTCCTGTAGCGGCGTACTACCGTACTAGAGTACGCATTTCAATGTATATTAGAACTACAGACATATAACTGGAAACGAACGAAAACTTCATCACCCGAAACTTTATGACAAACCCCATTCCTCTAAAATCTCCAGAGACCTCCGCAAAATATTTCGAGTTCTGGAAAATACTGCACAATATAAATATACAAATTCATTAATGGTCTTTCCTTGTACCACTGGGACAAAAACCAAGCTCTAGTAAGACGTAGAGGGATTAAGACAATCTCAGAAAGGAATCTGATAGTCAAGTATTCAACAACCTGCCAGAGAACATTAAGACTGTAGCAGATGATGTGGTGGAGTTGGAGACGTCGGGCAACACCTTTAAGACTTCAGTCTGGCCGTCCAGAATTCGATTTTCCCTTTTTTCCTGATCGTTTAGGGCAAATTTGCCTATAGTTTCTTTGAAAAGGAAGCGATTCAAATTCCTTCGCTGTATTTTTCTTATCCGTGCTTGTGCTTCGTCTATAATGACGTTGTCGTTAACGAGGAGTTAAAAATATTCTTCAGCGCACAGAAAAGTATATTCACAGAAAGTATTAAACCTAAAGTTTTAGCTTATTTTGTAATTAACATTGGAACCACAAAAAGTATTTCAGAAACATTATACTGGTGAGCGAAAAATTATGAATACCAAGATACTCATTACCGCCTGTGAGGCGTTACGAGCACGTGACGCAGTAACGAAAGTATATAAGCAGACAAAATGTGAATGGGAGAGCATTCTAGCAGCGATACGAACAACTGAAACGTCCCCTTAGAAAAATTATCAATGACTGTGCTTAAACCGTCACACAGTACTTTTAGCGCAACGCAATCTGACTTTCAATAATCCCTACAAAAGAATGGCCCTGACTAACATTAACCTATACCTTTCACAAATCACTTACCTCACAAAAATCTTTGTTACTCAAGCTACTGCAATACAGCGAGTGCCACTACTGCCAGCTAAATAAAAGATTCAAACTACTGAAGGCACTAACTATTGATAGGCATAGTTAGCAAATGAAAGATTTTGATAGAGAACAAACAATGTATTTACCTTAATAGTTTTCAAAGGTCATAATATATACAGCAGTTCATGACATCCAGTCTTACAAATTTCAAAACTCCGCCATTTCTCTCCCCTCATCCACCACTGCTGGTGGCTCACCTCCAACTGCGCAGTGCTACGCACTGTTAACAACCAACTGCCCAACACTACAATAGCCAACAACAATGCAAACCAGCCACAGACTGCACGCAGCACAGCCAGTGATTTTCATACAGAGCGCTCTGTGGCGTTACCAATAAAAAACCTATACAGCCTACTTGCATAGCCCCCATGCTCCCCACAAAAAATTTTACAAATTGTTTTGGGCACTGGCCAATACAGATTTGAAAAAAGTTTTCATAACTACAATAACAAAGAAATCAAGTGCACACTCTTATTGATACAATGTTGGCCAAAAGCTAAAATTTTCTCACAGTCCATAAAGACAGTCCTGATCATTCATCACAGTAAAACTGCAGTGTTTTTTTTATTTTCGAAGTCTGAGCATTAAAGAAAATGCACACGGAAGTAGTGGATTTCATGCAGTGTTGAAGAAGTAGTGTTGTCCTTCCGATAGAAAGACAGCGCTGACTCTTGACATGCATACAGGTAATGGGCCACAACAGAGCAAACCCACCGCAGAGTCAGTCGAAGTTCTGAAGAATATTGGTAGGTAGGTCATCACAGAGCAGACCACTGTAGTCCTGTTAGAGATTACGGAATTGGTGGGCCACCAGAGGTGCAGACCCACTGCATTCCTTGTAGAAATAATGGTACTGGTGGGTCATCAAAGGTGTAGACCCACTGTAGTCCTTGTAGAGATGGCCAGCAGCCATCTGTTGCAACTGTGCAAGTGCACAATCACCATCGAAGAGTCTTGCGGACAATATAGCAAGTCCATGAACCACCACTTGTGCACTCACAAAAATATTTTTGAAATGTCCTTAGAACCAGCAATGCTGTTATCCAGTCCCTTGCTGAATTATTAACACACGTGCAAACACTAACAGTCCTCCTATTTTTACATATTGTGCATATACTATGACCAACAGAAATGTGTGCAGTGAAATGTATGCTTACAAGTTACTTAATTTGATGAACTGGTGTCCATTACAATTTTATAACATGAGAATACAATTAGAAAGATACAGAAAATATCATTAAAAACATAATAATACAGATAACATATGTAGTAATACAGGCTTTACAAAAGAATAGAAATAAACATATACATCAGTGTTACAGGAATTATGATATAAGTAAATATATAAAATAATGAGAATAGTTTTCGAAACATTAATTTCACACATGAGCATTGAAACAACAGAATTAATAATGTCTAAACATCTTTACAAAGAAAATAACACATTATAAATGCAAATTATATTTGAGGATAACAGTATTCCTCATCATAGTGAATGTAGCTTAGTACTAGAAAAAATTCTACAACATAAATCTTATTAGCTAAACACATAAAGACAGGATGAACACAAATACACAAGGGTACACAAACACATAGCGAACTAATACAAAAGGAAAGGACAGGGTTTGTTTTACTGCAGTATTTTCCAAACAAAACTCTGTTTACTTCATGGAGATCTCCCTTCGTTCTTCATTATTTCAAAAAGTGCTATCTATACCTGCTTTCTGTACTTTTTTCGTAAATCTCCTCAATGCATTTCTTCCAATTCATCGCAACTCATTCTCTTATATAGTCTACCCCCTCTTAAGCTATCTTAAATCTACTGAGCTCAGATGCTAAACTAAGGGATGAGGCAATGCAGCAGCACAAAACAGTTAATACAAACAGCAATGAAAAAATGCAAATTGGCAAATCTAGCAGCAGTAAATCTAAATTAGCAAAGCAAATGCAATATTACAACTAATATAAGGCAATGTGCAGCAAACAAGAAAAATAAATCGGTAGTAAAACTGGCTTAACAGAGTAATACAACGTGAAATTTAGTAGCACTATGCCTGGCAAACAGCAGCAGCAAATTCAATAATTAATATCTAGACATGACAAAGCTCAAGCAGAAAAAATATTACAGTAAAGATGGCCATATCTAACACCTATGTCACATCTTAACTCTAGAGTGGTGCATCACCTTGACTTACTCTAGCAGACAAGTTACCAAACTGTTAAAAAATTATTTTTGCAATTCCTGTGAAGGGAAATGTCTATTTGTGCTCTCTTTTCTACGAAAGTACATCATAAAATTATTCTTTACTGGGTCTGTATAGAGCAACATATGAAACGTCATTCATTAGGCAAATGGCGTCTCCAAAGGCAAAAAAATTCTCTCAACTAGAAAGACAATAGATGTAAAATGTTTCTCATCATTTCATTTGGCATTTTAGTAAATATCATAAATTAAGAGCTCCACAGTATAATCATATGTTTTCAAGTTTGAGCGTGTCGTATTTGCGATGCTTTCTACAAAGAAATGTCAATAGCAAGGATAATGGCCTCCTTTTTTCTCCACCTGTGCCTCTGAAAGGCACACACTAATGGCTTTTTTCCAGGCGACTGTCGCGCAGCTGGGTGCCCACGGCGCATTACATGAAGGTCACTTAACTTTCTTACTAAAATATTTACAACAGCAGTTTGCACTACAGTGACAGCCTCATATAAAAAATTTGACAGGTCGAGAATTTGCGTTGCAAATGTGTAGAAACAAAATCCTATGAATATAACAGTGTCCAAAAAATTTTCGCCAGCATTGTGATACATTCACGCATATACACACATTTCATAACTCTTAAAGTACGATTCTCAGCTTATTGATCATAAACATACCTCAACAGCATAATACACATTGTCATTGTAATAATAACATCATAAAAACTCAGCCAAATCTCAAAAAAATCATAGCTTTCTGCAATAATTTCAAAACCTAAAAAAATTCTCTGCTCATTTCAGTAGTGTCATTTACCTCAATCGTACTTTAAAAATCGTGATCCTATACCAAATATATCATTCAAAGCTCTCGTAGTATCACAATGGTTCCGAAAAAAATATGAATAGATCACAAAGTACAGACAAAATACAATTTCATAAGTGTGAAGTTATTCAACTGTGTAATTGCGTAAACATCTGTCACTGACATAGTAAAAAAAAATGTTTGTCTCTCTCAGTTAAATGATCAGATAGCTGTGTGATTTATGTGTGAGAGAAATATGGTACCGATGTGTAAAGTTGTATAAGCAATTACCATATTAGATAGGGCTCCTTGTGCTTGCCAAACACATGGTACACAAAGTAAGAGTGTACCCCCCTGAGTATTAATGTAATTATACCCTCAGGTGTTACAGATTACAGCAATGGAATGAAATGTATTACCGGCCGGCTGAAGTGGCCGCGCGGTTCTGGCGCTGTAGTCTGGAACCGCAAGACCGCTATGGTCGCAGGTTCGAATCCTGCCTCAGGCATGGATGTGTGTGATGTCCTTAGGTTAGTTAGGTTTAACTAGTTCTAAGTTCTAGGGGACTAATGACCTCAGCAGTTGAGTCCCATAGTGCTCAGAGCCATTTGAACCAAATGTATTACAGAAAACCTTTGTATCAATGTAATTCAAAAATCTGTAAAAATAAATGTTTTAAGTACAAAATTAATCACTCAAATACGTGTACTGTAGCGCTAAACTGTGCATCTTGTTGTAAGATAATCTCCGTGGAAGTGTCGTAGTTATCGTCCTCCAAAAGCTAAGTTCTGCAGAAGTCAATTTACTTACCTCATGATAAACAAAAGTGAAATGCTTTGCGTATAGATATCGTAGTTATTATGTACAGCACCGTGATCAAGAAAGTACTACACTGTAACATATTCTTGTGCTACAAAAAAGGCTGTCTTATTGTAGCTATACCACAAAGTTACTACTAAAACATGTTTTACTTTCCAGAAGAATTCAGAAACACTGTGCAGATATGAAACAGATACAGCACAAAAGCATCAATGTAAATTGTGTCACACATTAGTAGCGTCGTGATATAATTGTGTAGCTGTCAAAGAAACCAAATGCTAAGTCATCTTTAATCCCACAGAAAGTACTTCAAATAAAGAATGTCTTTTCAAGTAAACCAAAATGTTGCATGAAAATATCATTAGCAGTACCGGTATATGTTCTAAGTATGTGAGCCTTATAGTCGTTACGTAATCGTGTAACTAACAAGCAAGAATGTACACACACAATAACACTGTGACGTCTGTTCACTATAACAATGCATTCGTAATTTCTGTTTAAATAAGTTCTCTTGGTTCTTGAAGGATATTTAACTTCAAACATTGTTGCATGTTAACAGATTCTAAGTCTGACAAAGCATACTAGTAATGTAAAGTGAAAAGTTTTATGGCAAAGACAAAGTTAAAAAGCAGATTATCTTTCAATAAACGGTTTTACATGTGAAATGTGGTGTAAACCTTTACTCTTCCTAGTACCCAGAGTTTCAACTTCAACGCAATTATCATGTGGTATACGTCGGATTCTTTAAGGTCCATTGTAAACTAGAAAGAATTTGTGCCTCAAGTGTTTCTTCTTATGTGACAATGAATGAGCTTTAATGAGAACTTTCTGACCAATATACAGTTTCTTTGCATTTGCTTTACCGTGTAGTTTCCTTCTTTTGTCTGCAGCAGAATTTATATTTTTAATAGCTAAATCAATTATGTCTTTGTGTCGAAGTTTACGTGTATTCGGGAAAGGTACAAGCTCTCTGATTCTCTTCGGTGGTTCTTCATTCTTCAGTACAAGAGTAGGTGGTAAAGCAGTGGCGTCATGAGGCATTTCATTCAGCACATTTTGAAATAAGTGTAAATATGTGTCCCAATGCTGATGCTTTCTGTGCCAGTACAGTCTGCAAAGCTTATTGATTTCTTTCATAATCCGTTCAGACGGGTTACAATGTGGTGAGTACAATGAAATAAAAACAGGTTTGATTTTATCTTTCCGAAGCATGCATGACCAAACAGCAGATCTGAATTGCGGTCCGTTATCTGAAATGACTTTAGCAACGTGGCCAACTTCACGTAAGAAATTTTTAACAAAAGCGTTGGATACAGACCGTCCAGTGGCTTTACGTAACGGAGTGAAAGAAACAAGTTTTGAAGTAAGTTCAACAGCGACTAGAACGTACGAAAATCCATTCGATGTTCTGACAAGGGGTCCCAAGAGATCAACAGCAGCAAATTCTTTTAATTTAGAAGGAATGGCAGGAAACAACGGAGCACGATGTGAGATAGTAGATGGTTTCGCCTTTTGACAAAGTTTACAAATAGACAAGACTCTTCGAATTCTTTTTTCCATACTGTTAAAATAACAAGTCGTCCGAAGAATATGATAACATTTTCGTGGACCAAAATGTGCGTAGCTGAAATGAATGTACCAAATGAGCTTATTAACAAAATCATCTGGAATGCAAAGTACCCATAGCTTGTCATCAACAGTGCAGCGTTTGAAGAGTATGTTGTTTCAGACCAGATAATAATGCCGAATCTGAGTGTGTGTCTTTTCATGCCATTTACTTTTGATGTCTTTCCAAATTGGATCTTTATCTTGTTCATGAGCAATGTCCTTTAAAGTTGTGGTGATGAAGTTTTCAAAGGCGACTTTCTGAATGTAAAGAATACTGAAATTTTTCTCGAGGTTGCTTTCTGTGTTACTTTTCTCAAGCCCAGCCGGTGCACGTGACACTGCGTCCGCAACAATGTTCTCCTTGCCGGGAATGTAGACTATTGTGAAGTGGAATTCTTGTAGAAACAATGACTGACATTTTGACCTGTTATGATTTAAGTTTGAAGACATAAGAAATTGTAATGCATGATGATCACTGTATATTTTTACGTGCTTACCAGAAAGAAAGAAACGGAGTTTATTAAATGCCCAACGATAGCTAAAGCTTCTAATTCAGTAACAGAATAATTTTTTTCAGATTTTGTTAGCACTCGACCAGCAAAAGTAATGGTATTCTGAACAGTAGTGTCATTTTCTGTGGCTTCTTGAAATAAATGGGCACCAAGACCGACTTTAGAAGAATCCGTGCTAAGGCAGAAATCTTGTGACAGATCTGGATGAGCTAGTATTGGCGCCTTACGTAGCGATTCTTTCAAAGAATTGAATTCCAGCTGTGCTTGTTCGTCCCAGTTCCTAACGGTATTTTTTCCAGTGAGAGAACAAAGTTTTGGTGTAACTAGAATTTGCATATTCAGAAAACGACGGTAAAAATGTACGAGACCTAGAAAACTGCGGACTTCTTTTTTTGTGGATGGAACTGGAATGGCTCTGATTGCTTCTGACTTTTCAGGATCCGGCTGAATGCCTTCAGAAGAAATAATATGTCCCAAAAACTTCACCTTTGTCCTACCGAATTCAGACTTTTCCAAGTTAACTGTAATTCCAGATTCTGCAAAAATATGTAACACACTGTTGAGGATGCGATTATGCTGTTCCCATGAGGCTTCTGCTATCAGAATATCGTCCACATATAAGGTGATGTGACGTTTTAAGAACTCAGGTAATATTGAATTTAGCCCGCGAATAATTGCTGCGAAGAAATGTTCAAACCAAAAGGAAGTTTCCGAAACTGGTAACAAACGCCGAAATAAAGGAAAGCTGTGTATTTTCTACATTCTGGATGAAGTTCGATTTGATAAAAGCTGGATCTGAGATCAATAGAAGACAACACTTTTACGCCATTAAAATTTTGAACAAGTTCTTCCAACGTTTGCGGCCTGTCTGTTTCAGGAATGATGATAGTATTGATTTGTCTCGAATCTAAGACAAGCCTGATCGATCCATTTTTTTCTCAACTACATGTAATGGATTGTTGTATGAGCTAACTGCAGGCTCAATAATGCTCTCGTCAACCATAGATTGTATTTCTGTTCTTACACGGTCCCTATAATGTGCCGGAATTACGTATGGTCTAACACAAAGTTTAGTATGCTCACGAACACGAAATTGGTATTGAAATCCCTTGATTGTTCCTGTTATGTGAGTAAAAACTGTGGAATAGGCTTGTAAAATCTCAAAAAGGTCCTGCCTATCAGTGTCATTAAAGTTCTCAATTGTTTGAATATTATTCTGAATTAACTCATTAGTATCAAATATGCCGTCGATATCATCCCTGTCAGTACTTGCAGAGTGATTGTTAGTGTCTAGTTCCGTCGAAAATTCCGAACTGTTGTCTAACAGAAGGTAAAGCCGATTAATTTCCTCGTCATGGTTTGAGAGGCAATCTTCAAATTTAAAAGCTATTGACTTACCTTCTTTCTCTAAACTTATTTCAGCATCGTGAAAGTTTAAGATTGCTTTGTATTCATTCAAAAAGTCTACTCCCAATATAATTTCCGTCGACAATAATGGAATAATAAGAAAGTTCATAGAGAAGCTGTGGCTTTGACAAAAGAATTCTAAGTTGGTTGTTGGCGTACATCTACACTTTTTCCAAAGATTGCACCTTGTAATTTAATCTTACGTAACGGAAGTGTGGGACAATCGTTCGATTTGTTGCATTTGCTAAAGGCTGTTTCACTAATTACTGAAATGGGACTGCCAGAGTCAAGTACTGGCGTAAATTTTACGTCATTTACTGTAATGTGAATCACAGGATATGCAATGTTGTTATGTTTTACGTCGTGTTCCTGGAGTAAGATGTCCCTAATGTCTTCCATTTCTGCGTAACTACTAGCCACGCCAGCTACGTCGTCAGCTTCATGAGTACGTTTTGTGGCTGCCAGCGGTATGAGTCATTGCCTATTGTCTCTTTGATGGCGCGCGTCGTTATTGGGATTTGGAGACCTAACTTCTACAAATTCACCTTGTCGAGAGGGCCCTGCCCTGTTTGAATTCCGCCAGTTCTGATGCAATTCAGGTATGTTCAAATTGGTTCAAATTGCTCTGAGCACAATGGCATTTAACATCTGTGGTCATCAGTCCCCTAGAACTTAGAACTACTTAAACCTAACTAACCTAAGGACATCACACACATCCATGCCCGAGGCAGGGTTCGAACCTGCGACCGCAGCGGTTCCAGACTGGAGCGCCTAGAACCGCACGGCCACACCGGCCGGCTTTCAGGTCTGTCATTATGGTCATATCGTCTGTCGTCATGTCGGTAGATTCCATAGTTTCTTTCTTGACGGTCACGTGGTGCAGAATTTCTCCCTGAATCGTAACTGCGCGCTGGACTGTTGTGTCTGAAGTTATTCTGTCTCCTTTGATAATAATTATTTTGGTTCCCAAATTGTCTGTTTCTCTGATTGTCTCTGTGATTGTTACTACAGCGGAGAGGTGATCTTTCCCTGTAGTTATTACTACCCTGCCAACGGTTGTCATACGGGTGGTGTCTGTTTTGGTCACGATTTGTGTTGTGAGAATAGCCTTCTCGTGTCCAGTTATTATTTCTTTCATCGTGGAATTGCGATGGATGTGACCTGTAATTGTTGTGTTCCTGTTTTCGCGTTCCGCAATTGTCAGTGTCAATTTCTAATTCTTGTAAGAGTCCCTGAAAAGCTTCAATGTCGTCTTTGCAACGTCCTGCCAAAATAATATGTCGTAAATGTTCAGGTAATTTGATTAAGTAAATGCGGATGAGTTCTGAGGGGCTGTATGGGTTTGACAGGTACTGATTCTTGTGCAACATCTCTTCAAAATACTTCACAAGACTGGAAAATTCAAATTTTTCGAAATGTTTCATCATTATGATGCTATGTTATACTCGGTCTTGTGTAGCTTGAGACCAATATGCTGAGAGGAAGGCATGATAAAATTCTCCTGCACTGTGGCAATAGTGAATGAACGATCGCATTCTTACAACTGGTTCATTCTCTAAATAGCCACACATAAATTCTAATCTGTGCTCTAATGACCAGTTGGGAGGAAAACAATGAGAGAATTGATGAAGCCACGCTTGTGGATGAATGTCGTTGCCGAAATTCTTAAATGTTTTGAATTTACGTGTAGTAATCAACAGCTTATAGTCAAAATCATCATGTTGGTGAGTCGCATGTCGGTTCGGCGGTTCCATCTCAAAATTCGGTGTACCTTGCAAATTTCTTTCATAATTTCCGAAGTACCCCGTGTTATTATTTTGTGGCTGTACCGTGTTTCTATGTCCCACTTCCCGTATTGGAGCGCGAGTGTCCTCTGAAATACGTAATTCTTGTATTACCTGTGTCAGCTGATCTTGTACTTCCAGAATATCTCTTTGGTGTTGCGTATTAATTTGATTATGATTTTGTTAGAATTTCCTAATTTCTTCGCCCTCTTCTGTGTCATTAAGGACTAACGGTTTTGTGTCATTCAGATTATCATCTACCTTCGAAGATAAATTATTTAGCTGATCCGAAAGTTCAACTACTTTCTCTGATAATGAACTAATTTCCTCCACGTGTCTTTCTGAACCAATTTTCAGAGTATCTACTGTGTCCTTTAAGTTGTCCTGAGTTTTTGCAAGTTGCGTAACCGAATCGGTAGATGCAACTGAGTCAATTTTAGCTTGCAAGGTCTCATGATTTTCATGAACAATAGTTTGCAGTTCTTTTATGGCTGCTTCGTGGTTCTGTAATGCATTTTCATGATGCGAAAAGATAGGTTGGAAATGCTCACAAATTTTTGTTTTTATGTGATTACAGACTTTTTGACATTTCGATTCGATTTTATGTAACTCAGTAGTTAAATCTTCACGTGTTTGTTCATGTGTGGTGTCTAACTTTTGAAGATTTTGCTCCATTGCGTCTAACTGTTGCTGTGTTTGTCTCTGGTGTTGTTCCATTGTGTCTAACTTCTGAAGATTTTGTTCCATTGTGTCTAACTTTTGAAGCTTTTGCTGTGTTTGTCTCTGATTTTGTTCCATTGTGTCTAACTTTTGAAGCTTTTGCTGTGTTTGTCTCTGATTTTGTTCCATTTGTTGCATTAATTGCAATAATAATGTATTAGTGTCTGGAATCTGTTTCTCTATGCTTTTTGGCAGTGCATTTTCACCGGCAACATTCACATTTTGACAAGCAGAAAATGTGTCTTGACTCATTTGAGAAAGCGGTGAGGACCCAAAACCTGAGTTTACAGTATTTGCAATATTGTGTTCTGTCATTTCGGATTCCTGAGGCGAGCTGTTGCCGACCGATCGATCGATAAGGCTTCCCTGTTCACTATTTGTTTCACTGTCTACACCATTATTTGCCGCCCGCTCCATTTCCCTATGCACAATTACCAAATTACTACTTCGAATGTCTGTTAATTCATTACACAGTGGTGCTAATAAGCTACGCTCATCGTCACTATCATTTCTCAGTTTACTTTGGAGCCTAGTGTTACGTTTTTCACACGCCATTATTGTCACAATATTTCACACGATAACACAGAAAAGCACAATTTGAAGAGCAAAAATAAGAGAACACATTAACATAGCACTGAAAATAATATCTAGTTAATTGCAAGCGCAGCTGCGAAATACTTGGTGCAAATCTACATGCATGCCACAACTGCAACTGCAACTACAAAGGAGATTCTCTCTACAATTACGCGCTAGCAATAAACAAAAGCTACACTAATTACACAAACTACAAGAAAAAGACTCTGAGCACTATGGGGCTTAACAGCTGTGGTCATCAGTCCCCTAGAACTTAGAACTACTTAAACCGAACTAACCTAAGGACATCACACACATCCATGCCCAAGGCAGGATTCGAACCTGCGACCGTAGCAGTCGCGCGGTTCCGGACTACAAGAAAAAATCAGAAGATTCCAGTGAGGCATCCTCGGCTAAGGGTCGACATATGGAACGTCCCCTTAGAAAAATTATCAATGACTGTGCTTAAACTGTCACACAGTACTTTTAGCGCAACGCAATCTGACTTTCAATAATCCCTACAAAAGAATGGCCCTGACTAACATTAATCTATACCTTTCACAAATCACTTACCTCCCAAAAATCTTCGTTACTCAAGCTACTGCAATACAGCGAGCGCCACTACTGCCAGCTAAATAAAAGATTCAAACTACTGAAGGCACTAACTACTGATAGGCATAGTTAGCAAATGAAAGATTTTGATAGAGAACAAACAATGTATTTACCTTAATAGTGTTCAAAAGTCATAATATATATAGCAGTTCATGACATCCAGTCTTACAAATTTCAAAACTCCGCCATTTCTCTCCCCACATCCACTACTGCTGGCGGCTCACCTCCAACTGCGCACAACGCTACGCGCTGTTAACAGCCAACTGCCCAATACTACAATAGCCAACAACAATGCAAACCAGCCACAGACTGCACGCAGCACAGCCAGCGATTTTCATACAGAGCGCTACGTGGCGTTACCAATAAAAAAACCTATACAGCCTACTTACACAACAAATGCGGAAATTCGCTGACATAAGTGACTTTGTCAACGGTAAGATTATGGCCCGACGTCAGAGAGCGAAGCTCTCGAATATGACGAACCTGGACGGCTGTTTGCGTCCTACTGTCGTGAGCATCTATGCAGCGTGATTGAAGAACTGCGAAACCACCAAAGGAGGACAAGGTGTCCAACGTTTACGCCTAATTGCAAAACGTGGAAGTTGGACGTTTCCCGTTGTGTAAAGTAGAATGGGAGATGATTTGTGCCATATCTGACGACAGAATAGAGTTGTGCAGGAGGCACAAGTGTTTGAGAGCACACCGTTCAAGGGCGCACGTTATTAAACTTGGGCTCCGCAGAAAACGACCTCTGATATGATACGGGTGGAGGGGCGCAGGCGGGAGAGAAGAAGCGTTCGGGGACATTCACTTGTGCTTCCGTGAGACTTGTTAGTAATCGAAAGGACTTCGACAGCTCTGACCGAGTGACACATACCTTTGGCTTTCCAACATTTCTCCTTTTCTTAAAAGCCTTCAGAGGATTTCTAATAACTTTACTTTTACTCATTATTATACTTCAACAAAACAGAGACTCAAGAAACTGAATTAATTACGAATATTTTCGAGATAACGACAGAGTAAATAAACATGAAACAATCGACAATCACACCAGCGATATGTATTGAACCATCACAGGTTAGCCACAACACATACTTTATCTCACATCACTAAAATGTACCTGATGAACACGGACGTTAATAATAACACCATTTGACAGCAGTTTAACAGCGCCACAGTGGGTCACGCCCATGAAGAACACATTTCAAAAAAAATTTTAAAATAGTTGTAGTCTTCGGAATTGAATAAATTATATATCTATTAAAAGGTAATAGTCCGCAGATTCAGAAAACGCAAAAAAGTAAAAATTGAACTTTTCATGATTTTGAGCCTTTCCGGAGCCCCTTAACGTGAATTCCGAACCACTTGTTCCTCCTTGCCACTCCTCACATCGTTGAGAGGTGTAGGCTAGGTTAAAACGAAGACTGAAATGTCTGTGGGCCGACCGACGTTCGATCCCGCGACCTCGCGGTTTTCAGGCACGCGCTTTACTTGCTAGGCACCAGCCTCGACATGTATATAGACAGTGCATCTACAGGTTTTGATGTGTAAGTTACAGAGTATCAAAATATGTGACATATGCGGCCATATCTTTTGATGGAATTGACTTAGAACCTTAAATTTTTTACATCACCGAGGGACTGTCGTAGATGCGGAAACTGAGTCTAATATGAATGTTGATGCTGCTAAACTTACTGATGTGCTGCATGGTCAGATTGCATTTCGTGGTGGACGTTTCGACTTTGCTTTGATTGGTGTTGAAGTACATCCTGGAGAAGTTTGGTTAATTGTGGCTATTGTTCGTGTTGTCTGCTCTATTACCTAGCGCCAACAGGTAATTTCTTTGTAGTCTTCTACTGCGAGGAAGCAAGGGAGAGGATATTGTTATGAGTGGCCGGTATCCTCTTTCTATAGCACAACTGCTCACGGTTCTTTATTTACGTGAAGCAGCTACGTAATTTGAATAGAGTCCATGTTCGTGATACAAGCTCATCAGTAATAGTCCTCTTGCAGACAATATCGGTAACCTTGCTATCGTCACTATTCTGGTCGCTGTGAACTATCGTAACCTGCAATGAACTATACCCGCTCCGCGATTGAACTGACAGACGCCAAAGTGGAGTGTGAGTTAGTGAGGCCGAACGGTCAGCGGCGGCGTGATGCGTGATGCCTTTCATGCGTGATGTTTTCCCCGACAGCTATGGCAACCCCCAGTAGCATTAACTGTCCGTTACACAAGGCCAGAAATGTGCTACAGTGATCTGAGATGCAGAATAGTGAACCCACGTTGTCCTGGCCTCCAAACGTGCCTCATCTGAACCCGATGGAACACATCTGGATCGCTATCGGGCGCCACTTCCCTGTTCATCAACTTCCGGTCCCTAACTTACGGGATGCGGGAACTGGCTGACCTGTGCACAGACACTAGCGGTCTAAGGCGCTGCAGTCATGGACTGCGCGGCTGGTCCCAGCGAAAGTTCGAGTCCTCCCTCGGTCATGGGTGTGTGTGTTTGTCCTTAGGGTAATTTAGGTTAAGTAGTGTGTAAGCTTAGGGACTGATCACCTTAGCAGTTAAGTCCCATAAGATTTCACACACATTTGAATACTTTTGTGCACAGACAACAGGTGCTACACACTTCTGGAAGCCTACCAAAGCACAGATTTCTACTGTAATGGATTCCAAAGGCGGAGAAACACACTATTAATTAGGTGGCCATAACGTTTTGGTTTATCAATGTACTTCACTGTTCTGCACATAAATAAACTGTAGATTTTTAACTCTTTTCCCATCCACCCAGGGAATGCCCTCTGGCTTGGACCCTTCTGATGACGTTTCACGCCGTAAACGCCAACAGTCATCTGTTTGGTGGAGCATAAAACGTGATTCCTCTGAAAGGGCCACCTGTCAGGACTGAGTGGACGTCCACTTGCGGTGCCGGAGTGCAAATTCCGGCCTTCGTCGACGATCAACAACAGTGAGCGTAGGTGCACCAACCAGATGCCGTTGCGGCAGCCCAATCACAGCAACGTTAGCTGAGCAGTCGGTGGGGAGGCAAGGTTGGTAGTCCTTTTGTTTTTCAAGGCGGTTAGTTGCTCAACATTTGTAAATAGACATCTACGATCCGTAGTGCACCACAGTTGCGTAGGCGCCGGTTTTGGGGTAGAGCCATTTCGTCATGCAGGGTATACTTTAACCACATCGGCACGCAAACAGATTGGAGACTAGCCGTATTGGAAATGCTTCCACCCTTGGCCCAATAGACAGTGGTCGTGCCCTTTGGACGTCAGACAAATCTCTCCGTTTCCGCAATATGACAACGACTACACCGTTTTCCGTCTTCCGCGTCCCCCTCTCCCCCCCTGCGTCGGTGCAGTTTATAGTAGAGATATGTCGTTCGCGAACTAATGGGTCCAAAGGAACGGTTCACCAAGATGAACGGAAAGAGCGAGGAAAGAATTCTAAGGAACGGTCTTTCATAGTTCACTTCGGTCGCGGCTTTCTGTTTATAGTTCCCGGGAACAGGAAATGGTCGGTCTCCTTCCCGCAGCCGCGCGGGATTAGCTGAGCGGTCTGGGGAGGCAGCAGTCATGGACTGTGCGGCTGGTCCCGGCGGAGGTTCCAGTCCTCCTTCGGGCATGGGTGTGTGTGTTTGTCCTTAGGATGACTTAGGTTAAGTAGTGTGTAAGCTTAGGGACTGATGACCTTAGCAGTGAAATCCCGTAAGATTTCACACACGTTTGAACATTTCCTCCCCGCAACGGCACGCCGGCCGGTCTCATTCCAGCCTCGGTCCCGTTCCTGTCCGTCTCGGTTGCAGTCTCGCTCGACCGGACTCGTCCTTCTTCGGATGGCCACTCGTCGCAGATCCACTGCCAACTGCTCCTAGTTAGTTCAGTATCTTGTTGTTGTTGTTCGTTTCGTTCGCTTCGCACATCCATTCTAGATCTGCTTCAAACCTTTTTTGAACTTTGAACTTCTGGTTCTTTTCGTGTTCTATTCAGCGTCCTCGACCGGTAATTAAAATGTATTTTATAATTACGTAAACTTCATAAGAATTACGTGGTATGTAATACACACTGGCGGCCGGAGTGGCCGTGCTGTTCTAGGCACTGCAGTCTGGAACCGAGCGACCGCTACTGTCGGAGGTTCAAATCCTGCCTCGGGCATGGATGTGTGTGATGTCCTTGGGTTAGTTATGTTTAATTAGTTCTAAGTTCTAGGCGACTGATGACCTCAGAAGTTAAGCCGCATAGTGCTCCGAGCCATTTTTGAAATACACACATCTTTTCAGGTAACAAAACGGCGTATCAGCTTACTTCACTATTTCGATAAACAGTAGAAAAAATACTTGTGAAAAGGAAAGATTTTTTTGTTATTACACATGCTAAGGACGTGGGCATGGGACATACGAGTGGCCATTTTCCGTCTTTTTTGATCCAAGGTAAAACAGCATGGTCATTGTTATGGAAGGCAGACCGACTTACAAACGAATTAAACCCATACTTCGTAATCGAGTGTCTGGTGTCACATTTTGTAAAGAGAATACGATAACTCCTACAATATAATTTCAGTGGTACAGGGTGGCTCACGAAAAATCGGCCCCGAGTAGTGGACTGCTCACTGTCGCAGACCAACCGTCATCTATTGTTTCGAAGTTGTTGTTTTCATCAGCATATTTGTTATCTAAAAAATGGTTCAAATGGTTCTGAGCACTATGGGACTTAACATCTGTGGTCATCAGTCCCCTAGAACTTAGAACTACTTAAACCTAACTAAACTAAGGACATCACACACATCCATGCCCGAGGCAGGATTCGAACCTGCGACCGTAGCAGTCGCGCGGTTCCGGACAGAGCGCCTGAACCGCTAGACCACCACGGCCGGCATTTGTTATCTCTTTACTGCCTAATTATTACATATTTATCTATTCTGCTGGTAGCGGTCAAGGAAACGTGCGTAATTGGCGAGCAGTCTGTACTCGGGGCCGGTTTTTCGTGCGCCACCATACATTATTTCACTGCGGTCACCCACATAACGCTACAGTTGGCTAAACGAGATGTTTTGGAGAATCACGAAAATTACAAGTGTGTGGGAATTCTGTTATGAATTAAAAATGGTTCAAATGGCTCTGAGCACTATGGGACGCAACTGCTGTGGTCATCAGTCCCCTAGAACTTAGAACTGCTTAAAGCTAACTAACCCAAGGACATTACACACATCCATGCGTGACGTAGCGGTCGCGTGGTTCCAGACTGTAGCGCCTAGAATCGCTCGGCCACGGACGCCGGCTTTCAATTTTTTTTAAGAACCATACATATACCAAGGAGAATGAAGGGTGAACGAGTAAAAATGAACGGTTCCCAAACAAGAGCGATCGCCAGTGAACTAGTTCCCAAGGATGAACGACTTTGCCCATCTCCACATCAAACGACCTCTACCGCTAGTGCTGATACCTATGAGTCGTTAATGCGTGTTGACATCGAACATTGGCGGTGGTCACGTTAATGTGACTGGAACTTGTATTAATAAAATGCAATGTACAGTATCTGATGACTTGATGCAATGTCTTTTATTTATCGTTTGAGTTCAGAATCGTCACCTTCGGGGACACCTGTGCTCTCAGTTGCCTGGCTGTCCTCAAGATGTCAGCGTGCGAAGTCATGCACTCCCAATGCGAGATAGAAAGGCTGTTCGTTAATGAAAAGGGGCCGCTGCATTATGCGCGTGGCGATTTCGGGGAAACGTTGGCGATGTTATCGCGTCGGTATAACGAGCTGAGGCCGGCCCGGCACCGCCTAAGGCGTGACCCGGCATCGCCGCCCGTGCCGCCCCGCCCTCGCTAACGAAGCGGCCGTTGCCCACGCCAGGCTCCGTCCACGCCTGCCGCCTAAACCCGTCCTCAGCAGAGATTTTCTGTAGCTTCTGGCTCACTTTTCTCAAATCGTAAAACAAGCATACAAATTATTGGAGTTTATTTGCTTTTTTTCACTTGCGAAAAATTACCCACAACCCACAGTAAAATTCTACAATACATATATAAAATTAGCTATACTTTTTTTCATTCTTATGCTCGCCTATTAGTAAGAAAATCGAGTTTAAGGAAAAAGGGAAACGGAGGTAAACCACAGGTGATTTCATTGAATTTTATTTCATTGAATTATTAAGCATTTTTAGTTGACATAAGACTCTTACGAATTAATAATTTTTCATGTTTTTGAGTGTAAGCCTGCTAACACTTCTACCACATTCACATGCAATTAATTTTTATCCTTGTATCTCTTACAGTAATATTTTTACATTCTTTGCATATGTTACAATACGACCTTTTCCATACTTATCTTTATGAAACTGTCCAATTTTTTTTAATACATACACTGACTACATTTCTGTAACTGAAGGTTGTTGTTCCTTTATCCTATAAAGGATATAAATGTTCATGGGAAAAATTAAATTTTTAAACCAGAAATTTCAGGTTAATACTCAGGTTAATACTCTATCTTCAAAATACTGAAAATCACAATCAGAAATTAATTTATAATATCTGGCAATATAATGTTAAATTTACTACTGAGCTTCACACAAATTTTCTCTCCATATCAAGTTTTCAACTACTCTCATACTATAATATGTTTCATTTACTTCCCAAACTCGAACTGCTAGTATTGAGCTTCTTGAGTAGAGACTCCATCTATGTAGAATAAATTTTTGATAATATTTCATTTTTATTCTATATAAATTAAAATCAATGGAAAACATTTAAGGATTTATACTTTTGAAGTGATAGTAGTAGTGACAGATAATATACCTGAATTAAAGTCTTTATTTTTAAAAGAAAATTATGAATATGACGACTATACTGCTGAACAATGCCCATTTATTCTTTTTTCCATAACATATCTCTTACCATCAAGAGGCCTTTATGTTTTGTTGCTTACCTCACTTGTGTAAATTTCAAATTTTTCACTTTGAATAATGTCTGTCATGCTGTACTGCTCTCTGCTGTTGAACAAACCATCTTTTTAGTTTTCTAAAATTATTCTATTTTTAACAACACATTTATTCACTCCTTTACATTTTTCTCCTCCTTGTCACCAACTTTATCAGCATATATTTTTGCACTCAAACCACAAAATTCTTTCATTATTTTTCTTAAGACTCTCTTGCTTACTTATGGAATATGGTATATATTATCTAGGGATAGTCATTTGTACGAATGTAATTAATCATCGATTTAATATCTTCATAAAAATCTTCAGTCTGTTGTTGTGGATATGAGGGTTGGAACTTTAATAGTGGCAACTATTTATTTACGGATCGTACAAAATAGATACGTGTTTCAAAGTTTTATTGACTTTCAAAGTAGCCACCAGGATTGTGCATAACCCATTGCCAGCAATGTGGAAGTCGTAGGATACTCTTAGTAGTGCCATTTGTGTTGTCTATTGCCCGACGAATTTGTAGCAGTTCTGAAAGAATGCCATGAATTGTTTCCTTCAGCTTAGATGTCTGGCTCTGAGCACTATGGGACTTAACATCTGAGGTCATCAGTCCCCTAGAACTTAGAACTACTTAAACCTAACTAACTTAAGGACATCACACACATCCATGCCTGAGGCAGGATTCTCACCTGTGACCATAGCGGTCACACGGTTACAGACTGAAGCACCTAGAACCGCACAGCCACACCGGCCGGCTTCAGTTTAGAATTCGAGTTGAACTTATGAGGGCTTATGTCAGGGGAGTGCAGTAGGTGGTATAGCACTTAGCACCCCAATCAGTCAAGCAAATCAGTATCAGCTTGCACAGTACATGCTTGAGCATTGTCCTGCAAAATGATGGTTCGGTCCTGCAGAAAGTGTCATCACTTCTGTCTCAATGCTGTTCATTTTTGGAACACAACCTATGACCAGCTCTACAATCTTGCCAAGACTATACATCTTTCTTAATTCCTGTGTATAAAATCTATGTTATTTTAGAAGTACATAAGAATTGTATCCATATAAATTATAAAAATAATTTGGTACAAAACTCGAATTTTTTTTGTTTTAGATTACTATTATTGCATAACAGATTTATATAATTTCCTGTTAAATGATCATGATAACAAACTTTTTTATTATTTTTTGTGAAGTGGCACACACATAATCAACATATTTTAGATTTCTTCTGATGTTCATAGTCTCATTTCTTCAATTTCAGAATAAATTCTTCCAATTTCTTCAGCTTCTTTTTTCATGCATTCGATAATAAGCCATGCGTGGTTCGTGTTCACACCATCATGTATTTCACACCCTGTTTTTAATGTACTTCCACCTCACTACATTAATATAAATTACTACTGTCACTTAATCGCTGCTTTGCCTGACCATGAGCGGCGGTATCGGCGCTTATCAATATATCCCCTCTCATAGTATCTCTGCTCAACTGCTATTACTGCCCAGTCGTTGTCTGTCATTTGGGTTCGGGTTGGGGTTGTGAGTTCGGGTTTGCCAGTCAATTGCAACATGTCTGAAGCGCAGTCTGGACCTGCCAGTTGGGGAGTTGCAATGTGGCACTAGTGCAGTCAGGTTGGAGCTGTGAGGTCTGCGTCGACATGGCTCGCCCAATCATTGATGCCACGCATCACTTGAGCCGGCCCATGGTCTTGGTGGATCATCAGTCGGTCGTCACACCAGGCGACGCATCTTGGCTCGCTGATCGTTCATGTGTGTGTGTGTGTGTGTGTGTGTGTGTGTGTGTGTGTGTGTGTGTGTGTGTGTGTGTGTGCATCGACTCCCGATTTGTCTTCGTGGGTGTTCAGTTACTGTTGGGTATTGTTCATGTCTTTGGGCAAGTGTTTGTCAGGTTGTGTGTGTGGTTGGCGTTCTTTCTACTGACGACTATTTTAGATGTTGTCAACATTCTTAGGGCAGTCGGTTGGTTGCTGTGGACCAGGGAAGTTGTCTCTGTGTGGTGCAGTCGGCTGGGTCCGCTGGCGGTTTCTGTGCAGTGCCAGAGCGTGTGTGGAGCTGTCTGATCGCTACGAGCTTCGTGGTTCACTGACCCAGGACGTCAAAGTTGAGATGTGGTTTCAACTACCCAAACCACGTCCATCCATGTTGTGTGGTTTCTTTCGGTGATTTGGTGTTGGGGAGGTTTTCCTGTGACCAACTTCGAGTGTTTCTATTGCTGAAATTTAACAGCCATGCGGTGCAATTAACTATATTGGTTGACTACAATTCAAGTGTACCAACGGAATTTTCTTCCTTGTGGCCGTAAGTGTTCTGGTTACCTACTCTGGCCACTAACGTAATTTCAGGCAGCATCCTTTCCTCACCTGTTGTCGCCATCCTACATGGTGTTTAGTTTTGACAGCTAAATACATATTTCATTGTGGATAATCACGTTCATAACTTTTGGTGTTTGAGTTCTCATGTACCGATTGGAGGCAAGCAAGCCGTATTGTCAGTCCGTCCATGGCTGTCTGCTGGTTGGGTTCCAACGGATCAAGTGTGGTTGTACTCACCACCTGTCTCACTTAAGTGAACGAGTGCAGACTGACCTCCCTGGAGGCTTCTGAGTGCCGTTTTCTTTATTATCCTTCTCACCGGTGTTTGATTGTCTGTTTGTAATAATAGCCAATGATTTAAAAAATTCTTGCTTTTACTGGATTTGATGTATTTGAATTTTGGAAAATCAATTGTGGGCCTTCAGCCACTTAAATCCTTATTCTAAAAAAAAAAAAAAAAAAAAAAGAACATTATGGCCTTCTGCCTTTGATGAGCTATGATGGTAATATATTTTAAAAACTTGAAAATTTTATTGTGGGCCTTCAGCCATTTCTATTGCATCTTGTTATGTTTGTCTACTCACCCTTGCCTTGAGGCTCTCAGCCTCGCTGTGTACATATATATGTTAATTATTTTATTTGCAATTTTAACTGCATGTTTTTACCACTTCAGATTTATCTTATTGCATTAAGATTTCTTGTTTGGTGGCCTTCAGCCATGAAATAATTGCCTTTTGAAACTCATAGTTCAAAATAATTCCCATGCTGAGAATAAGAATATATACATAAAGTATAAACAGCTCTAAAAAAAGATAAAAAGATTAAAGCAAAAAATCTAAAAGAAGAAAGGTTTGGCTATGTGCTGTTTCGGTTCAAAGGTGTTATTAAACTGCAATAAATTCCGAGTGAACCTGACCGACACCTTATTTCGCCCTTTCCACAATCCTAATCGCCTGTTCTGCCAAGTGGGTTTAGCGGGCGTTTCAAATAAATTTTTGACAGTATTGTGCTCTGTATAGTGTTCATTAATGCACTTGATACAGTAAAAGAAACAACTTGGTTCATAGAATAAGATTCATCATTCAAATTTAATTGTATTATATTTACCTTTTTGTTGGTAAGTTTATATCTATGTTTTAATATATCTCTACATAAACAATTATTAATATCTTTCTCTGCTAATACTGGATATTTATGGATTAATTTAAATATGTTCATCATTTCTGACAAACTTGCAAATTGGTATAAACATCACATCGAACTTTTTTGAGTATGCTGATAATGTTTAAGACTTACATATGAGATTTGCTCTGATAATTCAGCTTTTAATTGTTTGTTAACGAAACAGTTTGGTGTGTGAGGGAATAATTTAACCTTACTGTTAAAAATGAGTAATCAATTGTCACAAAAAATTTTTACTTTTTCGTTTTTGTAATTTGATTTGAAACAAACCTAGATAATATTTCAAACAACAATAGTGTGAATTACTTCCATTCTTAAAATAAAGGAGTTTTATGTTTTTCTCTTTTATATTTCTCTATTTATAATGCAACCACTTTATATTTTTAATCAAAATTAACTCTTTCTCAGTTTTTAGATATTATCAATGACTAAAGGAAATTCAAAATTACTAGTTTTGGATCAAGATCAAAACAAACATTTTTATATTTTTCACACTTTCAGCATTTTTATTTACAGAATATAATACCGAATTTATAGTCCATGAAAACATTTTTGGTCATTATTTTTTGTATTAATACATGCTTTTTATTTTTCTGGTCATATGATATATAATGATCCTCTCAGTGAAACATATCTATTAATTCCTAAGTATAAACCAATAATTATATTTAAGGTCGAGCCTGATAACCCATTTTTGAAAATTTGTCATTTTGGATAAAATTTGTTGTTTCCATAGATCTCTATCTGGAACTTAAAGTTCAATAGTATTTCTATTTTACAGCATGCTTTTCTCATAAAAAGATTAAATGCTACTTTCTGGCCAAGACATATTTTAGATTATTTTTCACAGTTTTCAATATGTTTGGCTTCCATGCATTCAATAAGATATTGTGTTCAAGAAAGTTTACATTATGCTCGCAATTTATGGATTGTAGTCTATTTGCAAATGCTATTAACTAGATAACCTTTAAGTGCTATTCTATTTTTGTTTTGGTAGTACATTGCTAGAAAGAGGGGTTATTATCATCAGTTTTGAAAATTTCATCATCAAAAGAAGGTAATTGTTTCCAGATATTTCCACCTCCATATCAGTAGTGGGACAAAACGGTTTCTGCCCCACATTCCATTGTTGCCAAATTTATTCAAGATGGGGACGATGACGTCATCCAAGATGCCGGCATGTAGACTTGGTAACAGCGCATGATGTCATCCAAAATAGCTGCCTCTCTCACTTCTCATACTTTTTTATTTCTCCCTTCACAATTTCATTTTATATTTTTATCCTGTTTATACATACTAGTACATTGGTCAGTGACTGGCTGTTTTACACCACATCTAGGTCTTTCCATAAAATTTATAGTATCTACACTTAATTCACCAGATATCTCAAAATTGTGTGTTAACTGAAGTATCTTTAATGTATCTCTTAATGCATCATCACTCAATTCATTAAGTTTTGTATCATACTAAATATCTAAGTAATCATAATCATTTAAATATTTTATTGCTTTACTTCTGTCACCTGCATCTACTGTTTCCACAAACTATTAAACTATTAAAATATATGATTGAAACAGCTGGTGACTAATAATTTTTTTAAATGGAGTCGCTATCAGTAGAGAGAATATATACGAATTTATTCAGAAGAACAACAGGAATGTTATGCAATGATAAAGAAGTGCTTCTGATTACTGATGCAACAATAATCGTTGGTTTACAGCTAAAGATATAGTAGAAATTTTAGAATATGAAAATCCTAAGACTGTTCATGACCATGATAAAAAAATACGGTATTAATTTTGAAATTTTAGAGAGGAATGAATCGTCCCCTTCATTAAAAATATTCTGAAATGGAAAAAATGCTTCTAATAAAAAAGGTCCTATTAAATGAAGTCAATCGTAGCTATTATCGACAAGTTATTCAGAATAGATACAAGCATTTGTGATAACTGCCAAAAAGAATAGTTCTTGGCTTAAAGCTAAGGATATTTCTGAACCTTTAGAAAATTAGAAACCTCTAAATGCTATACAAAAATATGTAGATTACGAAAAAGTATATTTTGCTGAGATTAAAGGGGTTTATGATTAAAAATGACCCCTCGAAATTCCCAACCTGACACTATACCAAGTGTTCAAAAAGTCAGTATAAATTTGAAAACTGAATAAATCACGGAATAATGTATATAGAGACGTACAAATTGACACACATGCTTGGAATGACATCGGGTTTTATTAGAACAAAAAAAATACAAAAGCTCAAAAAATGTCCGACAGATGGCGCTTTATCAGATCAGAACAGCAATAATCATCATAACAAAGTAAGACAAAGCAAAGATGATGTTCTTTACAGGAAATGCTCAATATGTCCTCCATCATTCCTCAACAATACCTGTACTCGAAGAATAATGTTGTAAACAGCATTGTAAAGCATGTCCGGAGTTATGGTGAGGCACTGGCTTCATATGTTGTCTTTCAGCATCCCTGGAGATGTCGGTCGATCACGATACACTTGCAACTTCAGGTAACCTCAAAGCCAATAATCCCATGGACTGAGGTCTCGGGACCTGGGAGGCCAAGCATGATGAAAGTGGCGGCAGAGTACAAGATCATCACCAAACGACACGTGCAACAGTTCTTTCACACTTATAGCAATATGGGGTGGAGCGCCATCCTGCATAAACATCATACATTCCAGCAGGTGTTTATCAGCCAGGCTGGGGATGATGCGATTCTGTAACATATCGGCGAACCTCTCACCCATCATGGTAGCAGTTACAAAACCAGAATCACGCATTTCCTCGAAGAAAAAAGGCCCGATAACAGTAGATGTGGTAAATCCAACCCATACCTTGACTTTCTCGTCGTGCAGTGGAGTTCCCACAACAGTTCTAGGATTTTTGGTACCCCAAATTCTGCAGTTGTGGGCGTTGACAGACCCTCAGAGCGTGAAATGAGCTTCGTCGGTCCACAACACGTTACTCAACCAATAGTCATCTTCCGCCATCTTTTGAAACGCTCACACCGCAAATGTCCTCCGCTTCACTAAATCGCCAGGTAACAGTTCATGATGCCGATGGCTTTTGTACGGATAGCATCGGAGGGTACGCCTAAGTGCCAACCAAGCAGTAGTGTATGGAATGCCAGTGCCATGTGCGACTGCACGAGCGCTGACTTCCCCATGCATAGACGAACCCGTTACAGTCTCCATTTCTTCCTGAACCTTCTCAGCAGCATTACGCCTTGTGCTCGGTCGGCCACTATGTGGTCTAGCATCTAAACAACCTGTGGCTTCGAACTTCGAAATCACTCTCGCCACAGCTGCATTTGTCAACGGACCTTTACCTGTTCGAATCCCCTTCCTATGGCGATAGGATCGTAACGCTGAACTAGCACATTCCCCATTCTGATAATACAGCTTCACCAAAAGCGCCTTTTCAGGTAACGTCAAAATGCTGCGACTGGTGGCGCATGTGATTGTCTCTCTCATTACAGCTCCTTTTATATATGATTGTCATGTGCAGCCCTGATGGTTTGCTGTCCAGTGCTATGTTTTGGACATTTTGTGAACTTTTGTTTTTTTTGTTCTAATACAACTCCATGTCTTTCTAGGTATGTGTGTCAATTTTTACCTCTCTATCTACATTATTCTGTGGTTTATTAAGTTTTCAAACTCATACTGGCTTTTTGAACACTCGGTATTTATTAATGAACAAGGTTTCTAAATTGAAAAAAATATTTTTTTAATAAAAAAGTTTTCCTATTAAATAGAGTCATTCATAGATCTAATCAAAAACATGAACATGGTTGCATTTATTGGGAGGCAAACATTTGTCATTATTGATGAAAAGAAAAATCTTTATTTTAAAGAAAAAGATATAGCTGAAATTTTAGAATATAAAAATACGAAAGAATCGATCAGAAAAATGTTGATCAATATGATGCAAGAATCATGAACAATATCATGGGAGACCGCCAGTCTCTCCTAACCCATAACGAAAATATAAAGGACACATGGCAGACATATTAAGAGGTAATGAAAATTCATCTATATTTATTAATGAATCTAGTTTATACTCATTTATTTTAAAATAGAAAAAAGATGAAGTCAAGAATCCAAAAACTGGGTTACACATGAAGTTTTACCATCAATTCATAAACATGGTGAGTACGAGATTAAAAATGAAGAGAAACAAATGTATCATGATCTTATAACTCACTTGAAAATTTTAAATAAAATTAGAAAATGGAATTGGGATTAGATATGAACATATAGAATATTTAATTGAGTTGACTGATAGTACTTTAGAAGCATTACGAGACAAAAACAGAGAAATAAATATATAATTACCTCAAGTTGTTCATCAAACACTTAATCAGAATTTTAGACCAGCTTTTGTTCCTTTAAATTATTTATGATGACAATTAATATAATTATAATGTCATTAGAACACAAAGATGAAGCCTACAAAAACAATTTAATAATACTAGAGGTACACACCCAGCTTTTGAAAAAACATTAAGACTCACAAGGGGAAGGCCTCAGTGACGGCCAACTGATTCGGCTCAGATTTGGCAGGTTGCTTGTGTACAACCTAAAACGAAGGTCTCTAAGATATTTTGGGCCAACACCCCCACGTTTTTGAAAAATCACCCCTAAAGGTTATGACGAGCGATCGACTCATTGTTGGCGGGATCGATACATAATTGTAAATAGAGCATTTTTCATCATCAGGCATGGGGTCCGAAAATGCATACTTATCCAGAAATCGAGGTAAGAAACTTTTACAACTGCCACATCTATACCCACATGGTTATCGCCTGTCGCCGACAGCGCCAATAGCGCAACGGCCAAGGTAAGTGGCTAGGAATCGGAAAACCCGGGTTCGAATCTCGAAGAAACTGCACGGATGTTATTCTTTTCGTTTGTATTTTTACATATCTCAATTGATAGGGATAGGAGGGTTAGGTTGGTTGGTTGTTTTGGGGGAAGAGACCAAACAGCGAGGTCATCGGTCTCATCAGATTAGGGAAGGATGGGGGAGGAAGTCGGCCGTGCCCTTTGAAAGGAACCATCCCAGCATTGGCCTGGAGCGATTTAGGGAAATCACCAGGAGGGTTAATAAGGTAAGTAAATCAGTAAGGGATGATAATAATAAGGTAGGCAAACTAATTTCCCAAATGCTGTGAGTTAGTAAAGTATTAAACTTTTAAGCCTTGTCACATGAAAACAACTCCGAGTAAAAGTGCTGTGACTTCCTCACGAGGGATCACAGATAGCCAACCGTGTGATGCTTGTTTACAGCGAGGCACGGGATAGGATGCACGCGGGGAGAGTTACGTTGTCTCGGTTCCCTCTTCATCGTATCATAGGGAAGGAACAGTGTGACTGTCGAAAGATTGCATTCATTAGATGCTCTTGGTGCCGTGAGTACATTTGTTTCGAATGTTTATATGACAAGTACCATCCATCTAGTTGTTCGAAGAAAAGTGAGGACACGTAACAGTGACTGGAAGAGCCATTGTAAAGTGACCTGGAGTAACATTTTAGTTGTTTACTATCCCCAGAGGTTTGAGAAATTTATTTGCCTACCTTATTATTATCATCCCTTACTGATTTACTTACCTTATTAACCCTCCTATCCCTATCAATTGAGATATGGAAAAATACAAACCAAAAGAATAACATCCACTACGTTTCTTCGAGATTCGCAGCCAGTTACCTTGGCCGTTGCGCTATCGGTGCTGTCGGCAAAAAGAGTTGACCATGTCGGTACAGACGTGGCAGTTGTAAAAGTTTCTTACCTCGATTTCTGGAGAAGTATGCATTTTCGGACCCCATACCTGGTGATGAAAAATGCTCTATTTACAATTATCTACCGATCCCGTTAACTTTGAGTCGATCGCTCGTCATAACCTTTAGGGGTGATTTTGTCAAAAACATGGGGGTGTTGACCCAAAATATCTTAGATTCCCTCGTTTTAGTTTGTACACAAACAACCTACCAAATCTGAGACGAATCGGTTGGCCATGTCTGAGGCCTTCCCCTTGTCAGCTACAATCATAATTCAGTAAACATGTACCAGATAATGAAAGAAAATTTACACATTGTTTGCTGTCATAATTATTTTTATATTTTGGATGATTAAACACAAGAAGAATTGATGAATGATATATTCACTTCTCATCAGATCCTAGGATTTAATATTTAATCTACAAATGTAATTATTATATTATTTTAATAACATTTCTAAACATTGGATGGAAGGATGTTCTGTTAAGCATTTATCAATACAGTCTGTATGAAAGACATGATTACATTTTGTTTTGACAGACTGATAATTTTGACCGATTAAACATGCAGAACAATATTGGTGCAGCCCTGAAGAAGTCATTATTTCTTAAGGTCTTATTTTTTTAATCAGATACATTGATGACTTTTTATATTCCTGAATGGTATCCCAATTAACTTGCCATTACGTTCCATTATAAAATCTTCAGACAATACTTGTTCAGTTGATATATCAATCAATCTTTTCTTGAAATCCTCTCATACGATTTTCAGATAATGTTTGGAACACTGACATCTAATTTGTCTTGGAATTCTCATAAAATCTTGAGATAGTTTTTCTTCAGCTGATAAACCAAACCAATCAAATTTATCTTGAAATTCAGTTATGAAGCTTTTAGACAGTTGTTGTCTGAATGGTATTGTGTCCCAACCTATTTTTGGCGTTATGAAACATATTCCTTCATGAAAATTCAGATAATTTTTAATACACTAATATATAATTCCAATCTAATTTATCCTGACAGTCTCTTATGAACTTCTTAGATAAGTTAACAAATTTTGATACATATTCCAAATCTATTTTATCTCACAATTCCCCCATAAGATTTTCAGATAAATTATAACATCTTGATATTAGATGTTTCCATTCAAATTCAGTAAATGGAATACCCTTTTTAATATATCAACAACTATATCTCCATATAATTTATTTGTTATTTGCAACTCATATAATAGTTCAAAATTTAAACTTTTACACATAAACTGAGTCAATTGAATAAGGTATTGTTCTTCAGCTTTATAATATAATTTATATGTTCATTTGTTTTATTTTTCTTAATAAGGTCAATAAATTATTGTTTTCTCGGTTTGAAATATGCTGTAGTTCCTAGTTTTTTGCACTATCTTTTAATTCACTTACTTTTAAGCTCTCCATTTATTAGATTTATTTTTTAATAAGAAAAAAACCGTCTACAGAGGATGTGAAGCAAGTGGCTGAAAGAATTAAATGTAATACAAATTATTTCTTGTAATAAATTTTAGTTCTTTATAAATGGAGAGAGTTCATCTAATGCTATAGCACCTATTATGAATATAATTGAATTTATTTACGATTACAACAATGAGTTAAATTTTAAGTACTTTGTTCAAAGATATTTGGTTTCCATTACATGAAGAGAAAAATTGTGATATTTTAACTGTTCTATATAATGTAACAGGGGAATCTAATTGTTCCCACGAAGAATATTAAAAGAATGTACTGATACCTAATGATATTTTATGCTTGATTCATTATGGTATTTCAACCTCCAGAATATCAGAGACTGTAAAAAATATGTTTACTGGATTTGCTAAAAATTATACTCTGGAATATACTGTGATAGCATGTGATAGTGCTGTTGCTTTAGGATATCATTAGATTCGAAATATTTTTCCTAGTAAAAATGTGTTATATTAAATGACAGCAATCTCAAGCACATATAATGCTGTAGCAACTATGACAAATATATTTCAATTTATCTAGAAGATCAACTACAAGCTACATTTGGGTATTTTGTTTAATGTTATTTGAGTTTCATTATTTAACCGAAAAACTTTACTCATTAAAAATGATATTTTATGTTTCATTCATTAAGGAGTAGAGTTGAAGATTGAAAAAAAAGCACATAAAATAAAAATCATTGTGTAAGATAATTTGTCTGGAGATTATCTACCTGCAATTACTTCTGAAATCTGTGAAGAACACCCTGGTAAATGTAATGTGGTTATAGAAACATTAAAATTGTTGTGTCACCACCAGACACCACACTTGCTAGGTGATAGCCTTTAAATCGGCCGCTGTCTGTTAGTATATGTCGGACCAGCGTGTCGCCACTATCAGTGATTGCAGACGGAGCGCCGCCACACGGCAGGTCAAGAGAGACTTCCTAGCACTCGCCCCAGTTGTACAACCGACTTTGCTAGAGATGGTTCACTGACAAAATACGCTCTCATTTGCCGAGACGATAGTTAGCATAGCCTTCAGCTGCGTCATTTGCTACGACCTAGCAAGGCGCCATTACCAGTTACTGTTGATACTGTGAATAATGTATCGTCAAGGGCGATGTTCACCATTTATGGATTAAAGTTAAGTATTCCACCAGCTACGTCCGTTTTTTCTAAATTCTAATTTCCTTGTCCTGTTCCAGACCTCACGCCAGCCTGCGTGAGCTAAAACGCGTGCCTTTCAGCTTCCTCTAGTAACGGTGTTGGCTCTCCTGCCAACCCACAACAAAAATAACTTCTGTAATCAAAGAGGAAGGAAATAAAGGGAAAGATAAAGATATGGGGCAGAGAATATTTTAAGAATGTTTAATGTGAACATAAACTTTACATACTAATTTATCACTTGTAATATTCATAAATGATAAAGGGAAAGATAAAGATATGGAACAGGACAGAGAATATTTTAAGGATATTTAACTTAAACATAAACTTTACATACTAATTTATCACTTGCAATATTCATAAATGATAAAGGGAAAGATAAAGATATGGAACAGGACAGAGAATATTTTAAGGATAGTTAACTTAAACATAAACTTTACATACTAATTTATCACTTGTAGTATTCGTAAATGATACATATTTCTTCTCCATTCAGACTGTATAACCAATTCACATCATTTAATTTTATTGTCCTATAAATTAAGATATATAGTCATCTTCATCATCAGGATAACATACAGACAGAAAATATGACTGTACACAAATACATACATGCACACACACACACACACACACACACACACACACACACACACACACACACACACACACACGCACACACACACACACAAAATATATATATATATATATATATATATATAAACTAAAAGGGGAAGTAAATCACTACCACCTCCAAATATGCAGCAAAACACTGGATTAGTGATGTAATAACTTGGATGTTGCAAATTACTGGGTCTAACTTATAGACAAAAAAGTCACAAAAATATATAATGAACTAAAAATCAGTCAATCACCAGTGACTTGTAATATGAGCCCCAATAAAGTCTTTATAAATGAATCTTAAAGAAAGCATTGACTCAGTACACATAACATAACCATTTATATAAAAAAGATAACCATTTATATACCAACATTTAAATCTTTCTGTATGAGCTCTGATTTCTGTTATTTTATTATATCATTTCTCCCTATGTATATTGGCGACATATAACTTTTCACATTCAGAGGGGAAAGTCTATGATTGAAATGTCGTGATAAGATATTGCCGCAGTGTAAATCACCTTTATTTTAATGATTGCCAACCCAACTCGATTATCATGTCCGTGACACTTTCTCCCCTATTCTGCGATAACACAATATGAGCTGCCCTTCTTTGGCCTTTTTCGATGTCCTCCGTCAGTCCTGTCTGGTAAGATCTGGTACTACACAGCAGTATTCTATCAGAGGACGAACAAGTGTAGTGTAGGCAATCTCTTTAGTAGACCTGTTGCATCTTCTAAGCGTTCTGCCAATAAAACGCAGTCTTTACTTTGCCTTCCCCAGAACATTATATATGTGATCGTTTCAATTGAAATTGTCTGTAAATGTGATTTCTGGGTTTTTAGTCGAATCTACAGCCTTTTAATTTGTGTGATTTTACATGTAACCGAGATTTAATAGATTTTTTCAATACTCATATGGATGATATCACACTTTTCTTTATTCAGAGACAGCTTTCACTTTGCGTACCTTACGGATATCGTGTGACAGTCATTTCCATCTACTACTTTTGATCTACTGACGATTTACTAGATGGTAAATGACAGCTTGATCTGTTGACAGTCTAAGGGGGCAGCTCAGATTGTTGTTTATATAGAGTAGGAACAGCAGACGGTCTATAAAACGCCCTTGGGAAACGCTGGAATCACTTCTGTTTTACTCGATGACCAGTGACTGCTCTCTACGAATCGACCGCATTTTCCATGTAAGATTTGTTTAACATTTGAATTTTCAGATTCTTACGACGGAGATGGCTTTCAGTCGCCAAGTGTTCTAAGGTACTTGCATTATGCATACAAAAGAATTATTTTTTACTTCCAGCATCTTAAAAATTTGTCTCTGACATCTTTCCTCAGTCCCTTAATGCGTAGGCTCTTGACTGCATACACTATCAGCAGTGAAGGCATTGGTGGTAGGAAACTGGACTCATCAGCACTAAACTCACTGGGATAGGAGACTGGGCTGATTACATCTGATAAGCAATGAGTCTCTGGAATAGGAGACTGCACTGAGTATACCTCGTCAGCAGTGAGTCACTCAGACAGGAGGCTGGACAGAGTATAGCTCATCAGCAATGAAGTCATTGGGATAGGAGACTGGGCTGAGTACAACTCACCAACAGTGAAGTTGTTGGGATAGGAGACTAACTGAACATATCTCACAAGTACTGAAATCACCGAAATGGGAGACTGGCCTGAGTACACCTTATCAGCAGTGATGTCCATTGTGACAGGAGACTGGGCTGAGCATACTTCATAAGCAATGAAGTCAGTAGGATAGAAAACTGGACTGAGTACAGCTCATTAGCAGTGGTCTAATTGAGAGAAGACTAGACTAATTATATAAGCACTGAAATCCCTGGAATAGGAGAGTGCACTTCGTTTCGGAATAGAATGCCACTGCTTATATACGAATGTTATTTTCTGAAAGCTATAGAACTGTTTGACTATTCACCTTGTTTTGCATGATATTATTGCATTATCGAACGTCGGTACATTTACTGATTCACGGTATCTGAACTCTATACAAGAGCAGACCAAGGACGTGAACCCAGAGAGGTTAAAGCTCTGAACTCTCAATCAGTTTTAGCAGGGTTCAAATCTCCCTCCAGTCGTCCAGATTTAGATTTACCGCGAGGTGAGGCTTGGACGTCCAACATCTTGTCGCATACTGTAGTTTCACCGTCCTTCGACTAGTTCCTATAGATGTTGAAGACAGCTGCACGTGCACAGCCAGCCTCTTCCGCCGTTTCCGATATGATCGTTACTAGACGCTAAGTCTAGACGATCGACATTCCTCTCTGTTCCGTGTGATATACATTCCATTCCACGTCCGTTGCTAACAACGTTACCAGGCATCATGCGGTGGACAGTGGTCAGAAATTTTTCGCTCACAAGTTTAGTAACAACTAAGTAGGCAGTAAATTAAATTTTTCCTAGCCGTGAGTTTTTCTTTTCTGTAGGCAACTATTAACGTTTATCGCGAGCACCGTTAAATTAACTATTATTCGTTTCAATTTGAATCAAATGAATTCTACATGCAGAGAAAGTAGGAAAATTATAAATCTAGCTGCTGGGTTGCTAGATTTCCAGATTTAGTGGGGTGTAGATGCACGAGGTCCCTAGTACTGCACTGGCATTAGGCTGTCCAGAGCCGACAGGCTAAGGGCTTGGGAGTCCCTGTGACGGCGGCCGTCCTTTGATGTTCAGTGATGAGAGTGCAGCACTCGCCTGCTAATGGGAAATTTTCCTCTGGTCTGACCGTATGTGGGAAAGCACTTACGCAGAAGTGGAGAGGGCACCCGCAACATACCGTAGCGTACAAGTGGGACCGAATCTGCCGAGGATTTAAAACTAATTTTTTGTTCTTCCAGAAGTCTCACAGGCCTCGGCGTCTAGCTAACCTCAGAGTTTTCCTGGGTGTTATTGCAATTCGAGGTAATTAGGGTCTATGCTCATTGTGTACTAGCCGCCCATGTAGACAGCATGTTTTATAGACTATTAATGTTTCAGGTAATGTCAGTGGCAATTGATATAACGGCTAACATACTAATTAATACTGAGTTGCATCCCCGTATATTATAGCTTAAGAGTCGTATGTACACTCCTGGAAATGGAAAAAAGAACACATTGACACCGGTGTGTCAGACCCACCATACTTGCTCCGGACACTGCGAGAGGGCTGTACAAGCAATGATCACACGCACGGCACAGCGGACACACCAGGAACCGCGGTGTTGGCCGTCGAATGGCGCTAGCTGCGCAGCATTTGTGCACCGCCGCCGTCAGTGTCAGCCAGTTTGCCGTGGCATACGGAGCTCCATCGCAGTCTTTAACACTGGTAGCATGCCGCGACAGCGTGGACGTGAACCGTATGTGCAGCTGACGGACTTTGAGCGAGGGCGTATAGTGGGCATGCGGGAGGCCGGGTGGACGTACCGCCGAATTGCTCAACACGTGGGGCGTGAGGTCTCCACAGTACATCGATGTTGTCGCCAGTGGTCGGCGGAAGGTGCACGTGCCCGTCGACCTGGGACCGGACCGCAGCGACGCACGGATGCACGCCAAGACCATAGGATCCTACGCAGTGCCGTAGGGGACCGCACCGCCACTTCCCAGCAAATTAGGGACACTGTTGCTCCTGGGGTATCGGCGAGGACCATTCGCAACCGTTTCCATGAAGCTGGGCTACGGTCCCGCGCACCGTTAGGCCGTCTTCCGCTCACGCCCCAACATCGTGCAGCTCGCCTCCAGTGGTGTCGCGACAGGCGTGAATGGAGGGACGAATGGAGACGTGTCGTCTTCAGCGATGAGAGTCGCTTCTGCCTTGGTGCCAATGATGGTCGTATGCGTGTTTGGCGCCGTGCAGGTGAGCGCCACAATCAGGACTGCATACGACCGAGGCACACAGGGCCAACACCCGGCATCATGGTGTGGGGAGCGATCTCCTACACTGGCCGTACACCACTGGTGATCGTCGAGGGGACACTGAATAGTGCACGGTACATCCAAACCGTCATCGAACCATCGTTCTACCATTCCTAGACCGGCAAGGGAACTTGCTGTTCCAACAGGACAATACACGTCCGCATGTATCCCGTGCCACCCAACGTGCTCTAGAAGGTGTAAGTCAACTACCCTGGCCAGCAAGATCTCCGGATCTGTCTCCCATTGAGCATGTTTGGGACTGGATGAAGCGTCGTCTCACGCGGTCTGCACGTCCAGCACGAACGCTGGTCCAACTGAGGCGCCAGGTGGAAATGGCATGGCAAGCCGTTCCACAGGACTACATCCAGCATCTCTACGATCGTCTCCATGGGAGAATAGCAGCCTGCATTGCTGCGAAAGGTGGATATACACTGTACTAGTGCCGACATTGTGCATGCTCTGTTGCCTGTGTCTATGTGCCTGTGGTTCTGTCAGTGTGATCATGTGATGTATCTGACCCCAGGAATGTGTCAATAAAGTTTCCCCTTCCTGGGACAATGAATTCACGGTGTTCTTATTTCAATTTCCAGGAGTGTATATATAAAACGTGTTGTGTGTGTGCGTTTGCGATGGAATATACAGCCCACGAGTTCTGTATCGATACAGTAAGTTTACAATTCATCTTCTTGTTATTCACTTCCTGGATTACTCATTTAAGCCTTTTTTGGCTTCACGAAATCCTTCCATCTATTCCCTCTATTCTTAGGATTTCCACTGCTTTTTTACTCCCATTATGTCTCTGATGTAAAGATAAGTTAGGAAGTCATTTATTGTCCACCATTTGCATATATCTGTAACGGTACACGTTTATTTCCCCCTGGATAACCTCCATCAACAGTTATGTCGTATAGCTTCATTTCTTGAATGTTCTGTTCTAGAGCAACCTCTCGTTCTTCTTAGAAATTTCGCTTCCGCGCTTTGTATTCTACTTGGTGTTCTTCATAGCGCTAAGGATAGTACAACATACGGATATGCTCAAATCTGGCCATGATTATTTCAAAATTTTTATTTGTCTCAAATCTAATCCGGCAATCAAAATAGCTGAATGATGATGCTTACTCTACAAACTGGTTTTCTAAAACATTTTTATTTCAGACTGGACCTTTGGCTCAGAATGACGTGGCCTTTGTTTTAGTTTTAGTCCTTTCATGGCCCTCACATAAGTATAAAAATAGCATAAATTCAGTAGTATTGCTATCATGTACCGTCCGCCACGTATTGTTCAATGTTTTGTGCAGTACAAATGTTGATGTCGAATACAGGGGTGGGCTTCAACTGCCACTAAGGCACTTTCCAGTCTATGTGATTTTTAAACCACCCAAGACTAATATAAATATGTGTGTGTGTGTGTGTGTGTGTGTGTGTGTGTATGTGTGTGTGTGTATGTATGCACATGCGTATTATAACAGCGCCTAAAAAAAGAGACTGACAGAAAAAACGAAATGTATATGCACGAATGGCTACATGACAATATAAAGTTGTTGAAGAGACAGACAGATGATGCGTAGAGGAAAAGTGGACATTGCCTGTTCATTCGAAACTTTTATTCCTTGCCACTATATTTTGCTTTTAATACATTGCAACAGCTATCTTTGCAAAACTTCACCCGTACCCACTATGATCAGCTTCAATAAAACGATAGCAGCCTCTGGCCATGTTTACTGTAGCAGTTCGTATTTTTAGGAATCACTTTGTTTTCCGACTAATAGAACGTTTTTGCGGGTTAAAATCCACGAGGCTTATCGCGTCTGAAAACGCATTCCCAATTATTTTCTGTTGTGGCGCAATATTAGGTTCGACGCTGTTCTGTTCTACGTTCTTTTGCAGAGGACACTGCCTTTATCTGGTGGTGATCTGTACTGGTGTGGAGATTCCAAAACTAATAAGGAATTGTGTGATGCCATGTCAATTAGCTGCCGTCGTGAAGGTCAGTTCAAGTGGTTAAGTTATTTTGTCGTCACTTGGCAGTGATTACTCCGCGACAAGGAATAGAGCAGTGTGCTTCCACGTGGTAAAATGGAAACCTGTAAGATTCTCGACTTCTCTTTTCACTTCATCGTGCTGTAAATTTAAAGTTGTCACTCTCTCCTGAGTTTGTTGAAAACCGTCAGATGGCATCATGATGCTCCGATTACCTGAAGTGAGTCTGAATATTGCACCTGTTGTTTTGAGTACTCATGTGGGACTGTAAATCAGTTACTTGTGTTCAGTAATACGAGTAATATAATCGGTTATCAGCTTACTTCTTTCAGAATTATTTTCATTTATAGCTCATCCTTCTTCGTTACTGATGCATAATATGATGCCACATTTTACTACAGCCATGAATATTCTGGCGCATCAGAAACCAAGCACTAAATTGCAGTCACAATATATTAGTAATAAGAAGTTTTTCCTTGGACGCTAAAAGCTTTCAGATGCCGATCAAGTAGGTCGACGGGTGCCGTTTCGCCAAGTGCTGTTTGTTAAATATCATGCTGATTGAAAGATATGTCCACTCCTTGTTACTCAAATCCCTGGTGGGAGGAGAAATTATAAGTGGGCTAGCCGGCTCAAGAGCGATAGCTTTTCTTTTATAAACGCTGCAAGGCACGATCTTGCCAATGGCTCTTCTTTGTACAGAGTGCGATGTTGTAATGGTAGTCTGTGCATACCTGTTACCACTTCCTGCCACAGACTTTACTTTTGGCACCCTCCAGAACAGAAACCGACAGAGATCTTTACGCAAGGATAACGCTAACTATAGATGGCCCCTTCCAATAATTAACTGTACCGGTGGCGTAGCGAACATAACTAGCGCCCCGAGCGCCCCCCCCCCCCTCCCACCCTCATCGGCGCCCGGAGAATGCAGCACTTCAATAGGGCCCATTCATTCTTCTGTACCTGGGGTACGATACTACACTTTACGGCCCTCTCCTCCAGAAAAACATTTAGTACACTACTGGCCATTAAAACTGCTACACCAAGAAGAAATGCAGATGATAAACGGGTATTCATTGGACAAATATATTATACTAGAACTGACATGTGATTACATTTTTACGCAATTTGGGTGCATAGATCCTGAGAAATCAGTACCCAGAACAACTACCTCTGGCCCTAATAACGGCCTTGATACTCCTGGGAATTGAGTCAAACAGAGCTTGGATGGCGTGTACAGGTACAGCTGCCCATGCAGCTTCAACACGATACCACAGTGCATCAAGAGTAGTGACTGGCGTATTGCGACGAGCCAGTTGCTCGGCCACCATTGACCAGACGTTTTGAATTGGTGAGAGATCTGCAGAATGTGCTGGCCAGGGCAACAGCGAACATTTTCTGTATCCAGAGAGGCCCGTAGAAGACCTGCAACATGCAGTCGTGCATTATCCTGCTGAAATGTAGGGTTTCACAGGGATCGAATGAAGGGTAGAGCCACGGGTCGTAACACATCTGAAATGTAACGTCCACTGTTCAAAGTGCCGTCAATGCGAACAAGAGGTGACCGAGACGTGTAACCAATGGTACCCCATACAATCACGCCGGGTGATACGCCAGTATGGCGATGACGAATACACGGTTCCAATGTGCGTTCACCGCGATGTCGCCAAACACGGATGCGACCATCATGATGATGTAAACAGAACCTGGATTCATCCGAAAAAATGATGTTTTGCCATTCGTGTACCCAGGTTCGTTGTTGAGTACACCGTCGCAGGCGCTGCTGTCTGTGATACAGCATCAAGGGTGACCGCAACCATGGCCTCCGAGTGGATAGTCCATGCTGCTGCAAACGTCGTCGAACTGTTCGTGCAGATGGTTGTTGTCTTGCAAACGGCCCCATCTGTTGACTCAGGGATCGAGACGTGGCTGCACGATCCGTTACAGCCACGTGGATAAGATGCCTGTCATCTCGACTGCTTGTGATACGAGGCCGTTGGGATCCAGGACGGCGTTCCGTATTACCCTCCTGAACCCACCGATTCCATATTCTGCTAACAGTCATTGGATCTCGATCACTGGATCTCGACCAGCGCGACCAGAAATGTCGCGATACGATAAACTGCAATCGCGATAGGCTACAATCCGACCTTTATCAGAGTCGGAAACGTGAAGGTACGCATTTCTCCTCTTTACACGAGGCATCACAACAATATTTCACCAGGCATCGTCGGTCAACTGCTTTTTGTGTACGAGAAATCGGTTGGAAACTTTCCTCATGTCAGCACGTTATAGCTGTCGCCACCGGCGCCAACCTTGTGTGAATGCTCTGAAAAGCTAACCATTTGCATATCACAGCATCTTCTTCCTGTCGGTTAAATTTCGCGTCTGTAGCACGTCGTCTTTGTGGTGTAGCAATTTTAATGGGCGGTAGTGTAATATAATATACACAATTTAATAATATGTTTTCCGGGAAATTTTGTTTGTCTCGGAGACTGTTTGGCACCCCTCTGCAACTGGCACCAAGGGCATGATACACCCCCTTGCCCCCCCCCCCCTTTTGCTGTGCCACTGAACTACGCACTTGCACCAGTAGCGATAATCAATGAGTAAAATATTAAACCAATCCAAAATAATGAATCAAAGGTTTTATACTACTGAAATCAATCATTAGCTACTGATTAACGAAAGGCTTTATTGTCCCAAAGATCAGAATGCACAACACAAACAATTAATCAAACATGCAATGAGTGAGAATAAGTTCTGCACATAAAAAATCACTAACTATTAATGGCAAATGTGCGATAAGAATGGAAATGACCCCCTTACTATCTGTGGATATAAATTTTGGATAACGCAATGTGCCTGTAAATAGAATTCAGAAGTTGACTACGACTGTGAACTGACAAAACGTTTTACCAATAACTGTCTGCTCAACTCAAAACTGGTGGAAATAGACTCTTCTCAGACAGTGAATTAACATTCTACTTTCCCTAACTACAAAGTTGCAAATACTCTTACCAAAAGACACAGCCTTCTGCAAAGTATACTTTCACAGGTTCACGTCCCATAATGGGTGCGGCACAGGTCTGGCGTGCGTGAGGCGGGGGTATTGTACAGCCTTACTTCCGGCCCGGCCGATGCTCCAGAAAGCCACCTGTCATCTCTGCCTCTGTGGATGGCCACTGCCTGTTAGTGAACTTACAGCCAGACTCAACTTACAGCAGACAGAAGTTATGCCCAGCCAGAAAGTCAATTCGCGCATATATGCTGCTTAATGTACACTAACCACAGCCAGCCTCGTTTTAAAATACGTTGTTACTATCCTTTGGGCTGTGTGGGCTCGACCTATCGATTTCGCCCCTCGTCGATAATCTTTATCTCGATAACTTCACAGGTACGCCGGTGTCGCCACCAGTGGCGACAAAATCCGCGAAGTAGGAAGGTTTTGGGGAGTGAGTGGGTGGCGTGCGGTGTGAGTCGACTGGGGGCGTGAGACGTTTGGTACACGAGAGAACGAATCGGTTCCAGTCAAGGCACCGAGCCTAGTTTTGACTGTCGCTTTTCGCCTGCCCTGCGAAGCAGTTTCTGTGAGTGGTCATGATATTTTCGAAAACACCTGAGCGACTAGGAGGTTATTTGACCGGTTCGACGCTAGTGAAGGACATCCGGTCTCTTGCAGGCTTAAGGAGTGGAAGGATGGCGGCCTTTCTGTCCGAGTTAAGTAACTTCCGTGTATGTCGTTACCTCTCGCTCTTCCCATTCTCCCCCCCCCCCACCCCCCACCGCCATGGGGTTTATGCAACCATTACTCACAACTAATAACAGCTGCTTACAAGTCATTTGCTTATAAACTGATCAATGAATTTTGGCTAACCGTAGCTGCCTGTTAAGTGACTGATAGGCCTAATTGTTTTTTAAAATTCTGTACTTTGTGTTTGCACTGAATGGCAACGGGCTCATTGTTAATAGCAGCTTATTATAAGTCATTTGCTTAAACTCTGATCAATGAATTTTGGCTAACTGCAGCTGCTTATTTAGCGACTGTTAATTGTTCTTAAAATTCTCTATTTTCTTTTTACTGAATGACAGTGGATTCGTAATTAATAGCAGTTGTTTAAAAGTCATTTGCTTAAAATCTGATCAGTGAATTTTGGCTAACGGTAGCTGAGTACTCAGTGACTGTTAATTGTTTTAAAATTCTATACCTTGTGTGAGCCCTGAACGACAATGGGTTCATAATTAATGCTCGCTGTTTATAAGTCATTTGCTTAAATTGATTAGTGAATTTTGGATAACTGTAACTCCTTACTCAGTGACTGTTAATTGTTTTTTTCTTTTTAAAAAAATTCTATATTTTACTGTCTGCTGAATGACAGAGGATTCATAATTTATAACAGCTGTTTAAAAATCATTTGCTTCAAATCTGATCAGGAAATTTTGGTTAACTGTAGTTAATCATTCAGTGACTGTTAATTCTTTTTTAAAAATTGGAAAATGGAAATTTCGGGACCAAACTACTTAGATCATCGGTCCCTGAGCCTACACACTACTTAATCTAAATTAAAATAACTTACACTATGAACAACACACTCCCATGCCCGAGGGAGGACTCGAACCTCCGACGGGGGAAGCCGCACGGGCCGCGATAAGGAGCCCTAGACCGCGCGGCTACCCCGCGCGGCTCTTTTTTAAAGTCCCTTGCCTTCACTGCCTACTGAATGACAGTGGGTTCACAATTAATGGCAGCTGTTTAAAAGTCATTTAGTTAAAAAAACTTCTCATTGATTTTTCTGACTGTAGTTAATTGTTTTTAAAATCCTGTTCTTTTAGTGTATAGTTAATGGCAGTTGGCTCATAATTAGTGGCTCATTTTCCTATAGTCTGCTCAGTCAGTTTTACTGTTGATTGTTTTTAAAACTCGTTCGACATTAATAAAGGCAAGTTATGTGTTAAAGCATGAAGAATGCTGGAGCAGTTATCGGTGACCCCAGTCCTTCCATTAGTGTGACCTGATCCCAAATATTCCCACCTGAATTCCTAGTTATCACCTTTCTGTGAGGACATATTGAATGATTAATAATTGCATAGAAAAAATAACGCAAATAAATTCTGGGAAGTGAAATGAAGGCTCTTTCAAAGAACAGCCACTTTTCAAGACTTCCATATTACTATGAAGTTATGTACATATGATATTAAGAATTTATATGTTCATTCAAATGGTTTAATTATTCTTAGAAGGTAAAGTCAATGATTACATAACTGAGGAGACATTCTCAGCTGCACAGCTGGACCCTATCAGCAGACAGCTAACACCTGTTCAATTTGGAACCACCACCTTTACGAATCAATACTCACTGTCTAACAGGCAAATGTTAGCAACGCAAGCCCATTTCTTAGTTGTACGGTATTACAAAAATGTGCGTGTGTGACACTGTTTCTATTAAACAATACAAGTCAGTGTTTCCTTTCTGATTTCAGTAATGGCGACTCCTGCAATGATGTGAATCTGTATCTTTCTAATAATGTAATGTTTTCATATCAGTGTCATCCAAAATTTTCAAATCTTCGTCAGCCCATCCTTGATAGAAAATGAGGGTCCTACTAATTATTTTTGACAACAGTTCTTTAATTTAATTGCTATGCTAATCAGTCGTGTGGCTAAATTTTTCACTTTGCGGTCGTCCTACTTGTGATTAAAACACATAAGTTTTCATTTACATTCATCTTTTGTAAAAAATTTACTGATTAGATTCTTGTCTATACTTTGATGTATGAATATGGTCTGGTTAAGTTATGCTGTACTGGTGAATTACAGTGGAGCACAATTAATTTTCGTAGGTGATATAGAAGAAGAGTGCATGCTATTTGTGATCATTATATTGGTATTACCCTGAAAACTAATACAGTATGGAGAATTGGTCGCGTATTGTGACATTGGGCTGTAAAGAAGTTTTTGGTTCATATTTAAATAACAGTGAAAACTTGCCTTTTACATGAAAGTACAGTGTTCAGTAAGTCATGTGGTTCTAGGCGCTTCAGTCTGGAACCGCGTGACCGCTACGGTCGCAGGTTCGAATCCTGCCTCGGGCATGGGTGTGTGTGATGTCCTTAGGTTAGTTAGGTTTAAATAGTTGTACGTTCTAGGGGACTGATGACCACAGATGTTAAGTCCCTTAGTGCTCAGAGCCATTTGACCCATTTTTTGTTCAGTACGTAGGAGATTACCATCTAATGATTAGAGTGTAAAAATATGCTCTATTCTGGGTGATTTTTCTTTCTGTTTATGTGATAAATATTTTGCAGTGTGTTAGAACAATAATTTTGTACTTTGAAGGGAGAAATTTTTCCAACAGTAAATTAATTTTTTGATAATGTTCCTTGCTGTAAGAGATGTATTATTTCATACAAGGATATTGGTTCATTGTAGTTTATCTCCTTGATTAAGAAAAATTTTGGAACTGTTGTCTTCTTCATTCAATTCTATTAACCACTAGTTAACAAGAAAAGCTAAATGTGAAACTCCATCGATCTGACACAGAAAGTAATGGTGTTATGAGATAGTCAGAGGTGTAATCTTCCTTGAACAAATAGTTTTTGTAACTTGATGTGCAGATGTCTGAAAAGTTCCCCTCCATCTTTTTTATGGTGAAATAGCTGAGATACAGAGTCTGTTGACAATACATTTCCAGATCATTAAGAGATGTTAAAGCGTTTGAATATATGCAATTTACCTCATTTATTTAGTTATTCAGCTAGGCGGAAGATACTTAGAACCTGAAAATTCTTATACATTGAAAGGTGGCTACACTGAGTCACAGCGCCAGAGATTGCGCCAAAGGGTTTTATTCCGCCGCCTCCACTGGCAGTGCTTGTTCAGAAGTTGTGGTGGTTAGTGCTTTGCTGAGAGGATGTTGATAGCTGTATTATTTGAGGCCATGTCGTGTGCAGTTGTTTTGATGGGATAGACAGCAGATGTTGTTCGAATGGAGATGTAATGATCAGAGTGTATTTTTAGTCAATATATATGAAGGTAAAAAACATTTTTTATTTTTTTTAAATCTCCTAACTAACAATGCCTCTCGGTCACAGGTTCAGTCAACAAAGCATCTGGCTTGTGTTCATGTATTAGACTGTAATTCGGGTTTCTATGTGCAATTATAGTATTTCAGTTTTATTTAATTAATTCAGTGTAAATGGTATTTAAAATATCTTGTCTTATTGAGGAAGAACCGTTCTAGATGTGTACGTTGAACACACTTCCACACACAGAACAGTTACACTTGTGCTTTGTTGTTCCGTAGTTTTTGTTTTGTAGCTTTTATAGTTGCTGGGGACTTAATTAATTAATTGTGTTAACGCAAATTTCCTTCCATTCTTTGTTGTTATTCTATGCAGTCAGATTGCAGAGTAATACTAGTCAGGGCCAACCGGTTACGAGACTGCGTAGCCGGACAGACAGCGACTAAAATTAAAATTATTTGCATTTTATTTAATTAAGCCCCCATGCACGTGGCGACCACTGCTTCGGATCGTCCTTTGGAAATCTTCTGATAGTAAATTAGCAGACAGTAATATTGTTGAAGTAATTTGTAGTTTAGTAATTGTAGTTTATATTGCATGTGTAGATTTGGTAATGAACATATGTAGTTGTCTTGTCTTTCTTCTAATGCTATTTTTGCATAATTTAATTTTTGATGTCTTGTATACAGGTTTGACAATTTTGTCCAATTGTGAAGGTTTTAATTGTTCGTTAATCGTGTTTGTCGGGAAGCATTTTTGTGAATGGTATTGTTGGGGATAAAGTGTCATTGTGTGTAATTTTCGTATAGTGACGAGTTTTGTATGTTTTGTAAATGATTACGCGATCGATGAAAAAGACAAAAATGATGGATAGTCAGAATGACGAAATTGTTAACATGGCGAACTCGCCATCACAGGAGAACAGTATGATGAATAATGAAGTAGAAAACAATTTAATAAGCAGGGAAAATAGTCCAGAACCAGTTCAAAACTTTTCACAATTAAAGAATTTTCAGAATACGAGATTAACGACAGAAGATTCTGGAATAGTATCGAACACAGATAGCTTTACAGCTATGACGAAGGAAGCTGGTTTTGCGGGAAATGTTAGGGGCGAAAAGAATTTCGAACCAGTTAATATGGAGCAGTTGATGGGTGCAATATTTAATTTGGGATCTGAATTAAAAACAGTGGGATCACAGCTACGATCTGAATTTAAAACGGAGATGGGAACTTTTGCAACACGGTTAGACTCACAAATAGGAACAATTAAAACAGATATGAGAACATTGGCAACACGGTTAGAAACTGATATGGGAACAATGGAAACACGGTTAGACTCACTGGGATCACAGTTAGGATCTGAATTAAAAACAGTGGCAACACGGTTAGACTCACAAATAGGAACAATTAAAACAGAGATGGAAACAATGGAAACGCGGTTAGACCCACGAATAGGGACATGTTTCAAAAATATGAAAGATGAATTAAAGAAAGAAATTAGAGAAAAAGTACAGCCGATTTTGAATGCTCGCAAAAATAGATTAATTTCAATTGAAATTAGACAAAAGGAACAGGATAGAGAACAGGAAGAAAGAGATCGCGTGATAGTACAAAAATTTTCAGAGTTAAATTTACAACGTGCACATGATAAGGAAGAAATATTTGAAAGAATCGAGGAATCCGTACCAAATGACAGAATAAATAACCTAACACAACAATATGAACAGTTAATACTGAAACCCGAGTCGCGACACTTACGGAAGACGTAAATAAACAGAAAGAACAAATAGGTGACTTATCGGAAAGAGTTGAGGAGATTTCAGATAAATGGACAAATCTTAGTTTACATGGGGACGGAGATTCAGATGATACAGCTCCATTGCCATTTGCAGAAACCGAAGAGTACCAGAACATAAATAAACATGTTGAAAATCAGGGAAAATTTAACGAACGCGTTAAAAGGGAATTTGAGGCGTTACGAAAGCAAGTCAAACAAATTGAAAGCGAAATCGTAGGAAAAGACGATAGAAGAAATTTGGAATCACCGATAGCAGAGGGCTTTGAAGAAAATAATTTATTTCATTTACGAGAAGCAACAAGAGAGCGCCAGGCGCGCGAACTTGACAATAATCGACATTGGGACTGAGACAGACGCAGTAGGTCTTTATCGCCACGAGGCGAAAACTTTGACTATAAACACTTTTTAACTGTTCGGAAATTTAAAATCTTTCGCAATTCTAAGAATGACATACATCCATGTTCATGGTTAGATCAATTTATGTACGCACTTCCACCAAATTGGCCACTAAGTCTGCCGGCCGCGGTGGTCTAGCGGTTCTAGGCTCTCAGTCCGGAGCCGCGCGACTGCTACGGTCGCAGGTTCGAATCCTGCCTCGGGCATGGATGTGTGTGATGTCCTTAGGTTAGTTAGGTTTAAGTAGTTCTAAGTTCTAGGGGACTGACAGCTGTTAAGTGCTCAGAGCCATTTGAGCCACTAAGTCACAAACTGGAATTTATGTGTGGATATTTAGAAAACGAACCGGAGACGCGTATGCGCGCACTTATTAGAGATTGTAATAATTTAAATGATTTTTATCTTGCATTTCTATCGGCATATTGGTCCGAAAACACGCAAGACAGAGTCAAACACAGTCTTATTATGCAGCGTAATTTTAAACAGTCTGAGTTCCGCACGGCAGCAGAATACTTTGAAGACATGATTCGAAAGAATCAGTTCCTTTCCAGCCCTTATAGCCCGACTGAATTAATTCGCATTTGTTTAACTAAGCTGCCACAATCCAAAAGACAAATTGCTTTAGCCGGAAGATGTAAAGACAACATTGAGACTTTTAAGACTTTGCTACAAGAACTTGAGTATGACAACGACGACGGGACTTCTTGTAATTTTTTCAGTAACGGTAATCACAATAGATTTTCAGAGAGAAGAGATAATGATCGGAACAGACGTTATATGGGTAATTTTGAGAATGACAGACGAAACAGACAGGACAATAGATACCAGCCTTATGACAATAACAGACGTTCTAACAGAAATTACACAGACAATTATAATAACGGTAATTCCTACCGGAATGATCAATCATACGGAAACAGTAATCGGTATCATCAAGACAGAAATTATTCATACAAGAATAGAAATTCTTACTACAGAAATAAGCAGGGTAGTAGATCTAACAGTAATTTCAGAAGTGACAGTCGAAATTACACAAGAAGTGGTCATGCAGATAGACAGGAAAACAGAAATTTTTATAACAGACACAACCAAGAATTTACATCTAACAGACAGGAGGGACCTAATTGGCATCCTCCGCGTGACAGAAATTCCGAGAGACAAGTGCAAATCGTAGAAATTGATCCGCGAAATGACGCGAATAATCAAAGACGTGACGCAAACAATCGACAATGACTTGTAGCTTCGGCTTCTGGCAGCAATATAGACGGTTTAGAAAGTAATGACACTACGGCTTTACACTACGTACGCCTGGAAGACATGAGAGACATTTTGCTAGACGAAAAGGAAAATAATGTAGACGCATTTTTACATCCTGTTATTGAAGCATAAGTTCACTGCGGTTTTAGATTCTGGGAGCCCATTGAATGTTATTAGTGAATCAGTTTTTCGTATACGTGTACGAACTATTGCTTGTCCTGTGTTACCTGTTTCTAAAACTGGAGGAGCTATTTCTGGAAAAAGTGTGGAAGTCAAACAACAGACCAACCTAAATTTCATTTGTCAAGGATACGAATTTTCTGCTAATTTTATTATTGTTCCATTACTCAATACACAAATTATATTAGGTATGGAGTTTCTTAACAC